>NW_019525352.1:0-632 GCF_002814215.2 Seriola lalandi dorsalis
ATAAAACATCAAAAATACATCATAGTATATTAAAGCATAAAAGGTCATAAAAACATCATACTATGGCAAGGAATAAGATGAAATAATATATTAAGGCATAAAAATGCCAAAAGATGTTGAAATATAGCATGATGGAAAAACGCCCAAAGACGTCATAGTATAGTATGGCATAAAACGTCAAAAATCAGTTAGAGAATATTAAAGCATAAAAGGTCAAAAAAGTGTCACATTATGTTCAAGCGTCTAATGACATAGTATAATAAGGTATAAAAATGCCAAAAAAACATCTAACTATAGTATGGGATAAAAATGCCAAAAAACGTCATAGTATAGTATGGCATAAAACGTCAAAAATACATCATAGTATATTAAAGCATAAAAGGTCATAAAAACATCATACTATGGCAAGGAATAAGATGAAATAATATAGTAAGGCATAAAAATGCCAAAAAAAACATCTAACTATAGTATGGCGGAAAAATGCCCAAAAACGTCATAGTATAGTATGGCATAAAACGTCAAAAATCCATCATAGTATATTAAAGCATAAAAGGTCATAAAAACATCATACTATGGCAAGGAATAAGATCAAATAATACAATTAGGCATAAAAATGCCAAAAGACGTCGAAG
>NW_019525353.1:0-4717 GCF_002814215.2 Seriola lalandi dorsalis
TAGCACTTGTATTTAACTCAAGTGGAGTTTCTTCTTCCTCAACACGACGTCTTTTGTTAAAAAAGCCAAGTAAGCTGCTCTGTTTCGCCATCTTAAACTCCGTCTCTCTCTTTTCTCTTTACCTGTAAAGTTTCACATTTCTTTCTTCCTGACTGTTTGCGCGCGAACTAACTCATTCATTTAATTGGGTCACATGCTGATGACGCAGCCTGGGGGCGGGCACTCACGTATGATAGAAAGCTGCTGATTGGCTGAGAAGTTAGCTTTCACATGAGCTCAGCTAAAGCTGGCAATTAGATGAACATTTTAATCCCCAAAACATATTCTTCTGATTGGCTTGAATGGGTCGGTCGAGCAGCCAGACGCATGAAAGAGGATTCAGCAGTCCCAGTGAATTTTATTCATAGCAGTGGAGTCCCGTGCAGATACTTACAGGAAAAACAAAGAATGGCTGGAGAAAAATTAAGAAAAAACAAACAAACAAAAATCAGTTATCTTCTTCAAACAGTTCACATGGACAGCAATATTCAAATACAACACATTATCAATTATAAATTATTTTAAGTCCATTTAAAATATGTTTAATTAAAAAAAAGAAAGTGTTTTAATGGCTAAAACCTTTGACTGACACAAAACACCCCTCCCACTCTGCCGCACTTGGTCTCCTCCTCTGGGAACCCCTCTACTTAACCCATTGGACTGCTCCAGCTCAGGTTGGCCAGTTCCTGGTCTGTGGCAGAGGAGGAGACAGGTGCGACACGGAGCACAGGTGAAACACACTTTCACATCAATGTATTAATGTTTTCCACACAACTGCAGGATGTATGAAGTGTGTGTGGTGCATGTCAACGTTAGCAAGTAATATACTTAATAAAATATCCAACCAAACAGCAGGATGGAGGAGAGACACCTGCTCTGTGTGTGAACAGGTGTGCCTCACTTTACGGCATGTGGTTTCACCATGACAAGTACATTTGGTTTTAAGCCTGTTTCTTTGCTAGCCGTTAGCATCCCTGTTAATATCACAGTTCAGGTGAAGATGCACCTTGCTAACCAAGCTAGCCAGCTAGTGCTAGCATTAGCTGATAACTTAGCGATTGCTATGCTAACGGTACCTGGCCCCGCTGGACAGGTAACCTGTGTCAACCTGGGTTAGCCCGTGGCGCACACCCGTCGCTATGGGCGGGCCATAGGGGGCCTGGCCCGCCCCCAAAAATGCTTGTGCCCCCCCAATTGAGATCTCTTTAAAAAAAATGACTTTAATTCTTATTTTATATTATCATAGCAGCTAATTTTGTGTTGAGAAATACTAATGTTGTATTCTTTATCATTAAAACATTAAAAATATAAAGAAACAATGGTGTGATTTTGTTTGATTGATGGGAATGTACACTGCAACAGCCAATCACGGCCTTACAGGAAAGGAAGTTACGCTACGTACGTGACGTAGCCTGCGTCAATGGAGCCGCTCAACAGTAACCGCGCCTTTTTGAAAGTGAAGCTGGATGAGTTTTCACCGGCTTACTATTACATTTCTAGTTCATCATGGATGTTCGTAAGTGGTTGAAAAGCCCAGCAACAGTCTCCTCTCCTCCGGATGTCGCTGGAGAAGGAGACCGACAGTCTGAGCCCGTCGCTAGATGCTCCGTGGAGCCCGACCCGGGGCCTGGCGGGACCTGCAGCGGCCACGGAGCGGAGGCTACCAGCGGGTCAAGTGCAACCGCGACTGGGGCAGTTATTTGGGCCACAGCTGCCTGTTGGATCAGTGGGTGTGAGTGACCTCGGCACGGACAAATCCAAACAGGTTGTGTTGAAGAAACATCCAGGCAAAAATGTTTGGTTCAAAAAACCGATCATTCTCCTCTAGCTGGTATTTGAACAGGGACTCGGTGGAAAAGGACGCTGCGTTTTGTTTTGCCTGCAGGAAATTCAAATCTGTATCATCGGACGCGACCTTCTCCATGAAGGGATTTAATGATTGGAAACATGCAATTGAAACAGGCAAGGACTTAAATAAGCATGCAGCTTCAAAAGAACATTTAGCCTGTGAAGCAACGTGAGAGATTCAGAAACACGTGGAGAGACAGGGAAAGAGATTTCCACTCTCTTAAATTCAGAACAACTGGCTCCCAACAGATTCTACATGTCAGTAATAGAAATGCTGGAGTTTTTAGTGGTGAATCAATTGCCGTTAAGTGGAGATAATGCTGTTTTTAGATAGGTTTAAAGTCTCTGTGCGTGTGTGCGTGCGTGCGTGTGTCTGTGTCTAATGGCAATGCATATCCCTCTGTTGACTGCTTTAAAATGCAATGTTTGAGAGATGCTTCTGGTGTTACATCTAATATGTTATATAGTTCAGTGTTTTATGGATATTCATAAAATTGCTTCTATGTAATGTTTTGCTTTAAACTATGAGGACTGATGTTGTTGCTATACCTGGTCTTATTGCTGTTGGTTGTGTTTACTACGTTTGGTTTGTGTTTCTCCACATGTGACCCAGTTTAATTGATCTGCGTTAGTGTAATGTGCAGCGTTAATGTCAGTTAATACATTGTTCATCAAGATGACGTGATAGTTCAAGTTAAGATAACGTGACGTTTACAGAATGTGTAGACAGATATTTGTCATATAGAAGATTGTTCATTTAATATTCAAACCAGTCCTGAACTGAAGCAGACATTCATGCACCTATCCTGACAGCTGATCGATATTTGTGATCAACTGTGATCCACCGCATCTTTATTATTCTCTGTCTTCAGTATTCACAGGTTCAGTTTCTTACCTGCAGCTTCACTTCTGCTGTTGTTGACAGGTGATGGTAGCAACACTTTCAAGATCAGAATTTATAAATATTAAACTGTGATTAATGATGGATCATCTCTAGCTGTCACCACCTCCACAGGTGAAAGTATTTACCTGTTAACATCAGCATGTTTCTTGATCCTTCATTGTCAGTGTTGTCAGACAGCATTTAAATATTTCTACTATTTATGTTGTAGATTAAAGCTAACATAGAAATAGTCACACAATGCTGTACGTGTTACTATTGTGAAAATTCATACCAGATGTGTTCTATAAAAACCATCAACAAACTTAAAGCAAGAGCTTCAGAAATAACTTTATTGGACAATATAAACTGCATTAATTTAAACAACTTACAACACTGGAAACATGTATAAAAGAATAATAAATGGATTCATTAAATACTGTAGTGTACAATTACAATCAACTGTAACTATTTAAAATCAAAAGTTGTGGATGAAGTAGTTGAATCAACAGCAACAGAAGTTTGTTTAATAAAAAGAAGTAGTTGAATCATCATGAGTCCTAATGTGTAGACAGTTAATATTTATTTGCTCCAGTAACAATCTCCCTCTGAATAAGTGATGCTGTTGGAACAGCACTGATATAAACTATAATGGCTGAGGACTATGAAATATGAATCTAATGTTTTAAACTATTGACAGTTTGTTACAGCTACAGTGGAGTCCAAAAGTCATGTGACTGTATGTCTGACACAGGGCAGAGAGTGTAATACGACAGTGAGGGTGAAGGGAACAAGGAAGAGCACAGCTGATCAGACTGAACAATGTTATGGCCACAAGTGTTACATTAAAAAATACTATATCATCATATAAGACACTGTGTCTGTGTTTGGGAAGAGAAGATCTTCATGTGTGGACGCTGCTGGTGGAGGTGGTGCACTGATGGATTACTTGTTCCTGTTGGAGCAGAGAGGAGGAGCCTCCGACTCCACGGCTTCTCCTATTGGTGCAGCAATGACCCTGTCAGTCCTCACCACAGCTGCCGCTGTTTGAGCATCAGAGGAAGAGAGTCTAAGAGCCCAGTCCACACATCATTAGCGGCGGCTGACATGATATGCAGCTCGCCTCTGTACCTCCTTTGTGAATGTTTGTGTGTAATTTGTGATTTGGTTTGAGATGCTGGTGTTGATTGTTGGGGACTGGGCTAGGTTTAAAATTCTGCTTGTGCAACACACCCTTAGAAAAAGTCTGTTGGACACATTAGGAACAGGGGTGCTGCTTCTTGTGTTTTTGGGTTGGTTAGAATCGCAGTGTCGGCTCTTTGTTGGCTCCTGTTCCCCTACTTCAGTTGTCCTCTTGCCTTGTTTGTGTATTTGTTTAATTATTTACCCTCCTGTTTACGCAATAAATTAAATTAGTAAATTTGATTTACCAATAACACCTGGTTTTATGTTGCTTCCCTTTTCCCCTCGCTAGGTCATAACATAAAGACTGCCAACATGCGGTGACTGGTGAGACAGAGCCATGACTGCTTCATATACCCAGAAACTAACATGGCAGCTGTGAACTGACACCTGGCTCTGTGAGCAGTCCGTGGTCAGTAACTGAAATACTCAGTGAGTAAAATTTCCTGGGCTGTTGTATCTTCTTTACTTGCAGAAATCAACTGCCTGGTACTGGATGTGAGTCCCACAGCGTCAGAGGTTTTACTTTCTCAGCAAAGTGGTTCCACAAAGGGTTTATATCTTGATGCTTCATGTGAACAGTGCAACATCTACTGGCCTGAAGGCAAAATGGGCAAGTACAGTGTTTGTACTTCACAAATTGAATGTAGGTTTAAAGGAAAGCATGATTGTATTTTATATTCCATGCATAGATTTATATAATAATAATAATAATAATAATAATAATACATTTTATTTAAAGGCGCCTTTCTTGGCACTCAAGGACAC
>NW_019525353.1:5231-12486 GCF_002814215.2 Seriola lalandi dorsalis
GCGGTCGACAACCCGGCCGGTGGAGCGCGGAGGGCGCCGAGAGCTGGACCAGATGGACCCCACCGCTGCCGAGATGTCACAGTGGAAACTCCGGCGGGACCCTCGGTGAATGCATCTCCGGCGGGGCCGGAAGGCGACGTCCGGGTGAAGGTGGAGTGCCCCAGACGCAGGTCCAGGCAGGCTGCAGCCGGAGCAGGTCAGCGGCCGAGCACTGAAGCATCACCAGCACTGGCAGGTGGACGGGCAGTAGAAAGAGCCAGACACATACGGACAAGATGTTTGTCCTACCGTCCACATTGTGGACGAGAACTCAGGCAGTGTTCACCAGGTAAACGTCACGTGAGGCTCAAGCCGGAACAGAACAGGTGAGCTAACGGGAGGCTAGTTAAGACTCACACGGACGTAGTGCCAGTAGGTCGTAGAAATATTCCAAATGAAGGCAATTACAAGGTCCGATTAGGTTTATAGAAACTATAAAATAAGTCAGAACTTCTGAAAAGTTGAATTTTTTTTTTTTAAAAGTTAAAAAGTTAGGTTACCGGCGAGCAGCGGCAGCAAGTTGCGCCAGCGTTCACTCTTGTTGCCATGGAAATTGATATATATATAATATATGCTGTAAATCAAAAATGTTTTGTATGCATCAAATGTGTCTATCAGTCAAATTAAGCTCAATGTCTTTGTTTTAACTCAAGTGTGAAAACTAAGTTGGTTTGCAATGTGGACAATTAACATGTAGCTTTACTTTTTAAATGTCAACTTTAGTGGTTGTGCTGTAAAGGTGCAATATAAGATGTGGTCAAACTTTATTTAGAAAAATGAATTAACACTATCAACAGTGTGTGAATCAGCCACAGTGACGATGTTTAATGATCAAGACCTCCATCTGTTGTATTTCAGTTATCTACAGAAATGCGCATGCGCACCAGCCCCGACCTGTCCTGTGTTGTAATACCACTTTGTGACACTAGACGCTGTGTGAGTCAGTGGAGCGTCAAGTCTGCCCTCAGTCCCACGAAGAAGAACAACTTCCGGCAGCGCTTGGAGTTAGCGCCACAGAAACACAGGAATGGCTGAACCTCCTAAAAGACGATATTCATCTGCATCCTGAAGGACCGCTCCCGACAAGAAACCACGTTCAACGGCAAAGAAAAGAAGCAACACGACTAAATCTGGATGTGTTTTCCACCGCTGGAGAAGCTGCTGAGAGGAAAGAGATGCGGCTTGATGCCGAGCTCGCAACTTTCCTGTTAGCCTGGTGGGTAGCATCTATGTTAGCTCTGAAGCTAACAGTATAATCAGTGCAACGACTGACAAACATTTCAGGTGGGGATATTGACGTTGTGGACAGACGGTTTAACGGTTAGTATGATTGTGTCTGTTGCTCTCGGCTGTTAGTGACGTGGGCAGCTAGTGACGTCAGTGACTTCAGGCCCATCTTGTAACTGACTGTAACGTGAGATTGTATGGAGCCAGTAGACCGAGTGAATACACGTCGTTGTTACCACTTTACATTACTGTTAGGAGATCAGCCAAGATTGAAAGTGAACTAGGTCTTTACATTTCTCAGGAGCTTTCAGCATCCCTCTGTCTTCATCAGGACCTGAGCCAGTACAGGTGCAATACCGCCTCCACCTGTCTCACCAACGGCAGAGAGTCCAGACACAGTGAGGAGGGTCCAGGTGAGTAACATGCTGTCATTCACTTTCAACAGTAAGACTTGTCTTTACCACTGATTAAATCAGACCCACAGTGTAAATATGTTCATACTGCTGATCCTTAATAATGAATATACCACTGTCTATATTAGTTATGTATTTTACATTATATCCATATTTGTATTACTCAATTTGTTTATTTAGTGTGTACAATGAATTCTTATCACACTTGTTGTTTACTCTTAATTTTCTTGCATTTACATTTTGTAATATTCATACTGTATTTATTTTAGTATATTCATATTTATCCTCACAATTTATTATATGCACACAACAGACTTAACATGTTTGAATATAAAGAAGTTGTATGATCTTAACTAATTGTCCTATCACATGTTTGTCTGTCTCAGAACCAGAAGTCCAGTCTGATCACCACCAATGATGGAGCAGCACCTGCCTTTTCTTCTGCATCCGGCCTCATCAACCACATTACATCAACACCTTGAGGTATTATTCCTGCACATAACAGATATTATCTATACTGTGATCTTTTGCACATCCCCTAATCAATACCTCAGTGTCACACACTTGCAGGAATATTGGAGGAAAAACTCAGGAAAATCTTCATTATGTTGTGATTTCTTTACTGTGCTGCTGCTACTGTTAAAATTCATACCAGACACGCTCCATAAAAACCATCAACAAAGCAAAGCTTCATAAGAAACTTTATTTCACATGAAAACTGCATTAATTTCAACAATTTACAATCAAGTGGAGACGTGTAGAAAAGAATGTGATGAATTAAATGTTTGCAATTTATAATCAACTGATGAATTAAAACTAGAATCCAGTTGTGGATGAAGCTGCAGGTGAACTTCACTGTCACAAGACAAGTTTGCATAATAAAGAGGTGGATAAATCTTATTTAGTAACAAGTATAAATTATAGTAGAGATGTAAAATAATCCTTCATAGCTCAGTGAGGACGGAGCAACAGTCTGACAGGTCGACTGGAAGCTGCTGCAGCCAGTGATGGAGGGAAGGAGCCGTTATTCATCATCAGTCTTAGTGTTAGAAAACGTTTTACACTGTGGTTTTACAGTTTAACGTTAGCACACATGCTAACTTCAGCTACAATAACAAGTTACTCCTCATATATATGATATTAGCCTGTGAGACTAATGTAACAGTTGTGACAGCTAACCGTGTTATCAGCATCTTCACACAGCTCAGCCAGGAGCCTGTTGCTGTCAGGCTGAATATTTGTTTTATATTAAATTTGCCATTGTTTTACTAAGTTAACTTTTTTTTGTGTGTGTGATGCTAAAAAACTGAAGCCAGATTTTTTTTTTTTTGAAATTCTCCAAATCTCTTGTGAAAACAAAACTTGACTGATGTGGGTGGATTGTTTTGGTGTTGGAAATGGGTTTACCAGAGCCATTAACATTATTACACATCTTTTTCTTTTTTGTCTTTTTGTTCATTTTGAATAAACAGAAGAAACTTTTCGGCTGCAGAAACAAACCCTCCGTCCAGAGACAAAGGTTCTGTAAAGGATCGTCTCTGCCACTAGATGTCGCTCTACAGCAGCAGCATCATCAGCAGCTCGTTGTTCCTGGCTTCACCTCTGATGCTCTGCTTCTCTGTGAACTGATGATCTGTGCAGCGTTCACAAACACACGCAGCCTCTGTTGTTAAACTGCTGCCTGTGTTTCCTGCTCCGGCTGCTCAGCCCTTTCCTTTGACCTCGTCCTCCTGCTTCCTCCCATTCTTTCACTCTCCTTGTGGAAAATGAAAAGGAAAGTTGCGAGAAGACGACGATGTTGTTCATCGTTCTGTAAAACACGTTAAATATGGGAGAAAGTGGAACCAGCGATTGAGCGGCTCAGGGTGAGTGTCTTTGCTTGATTTCATCACCATGAACACACACTGTATTTTATTTAGATTCTCACACACACACACACACACACACACACACACACACCCCCCGTCCTGCTGCCACAGATGCTCACTAGAGCAACAAATGTGGACTAATCCGCCACTGAAAATAGTCCCCAACAGATGCACTATTCCTCCTGCTTGTTTGATAAAAGCTTCAGTTACTGACTCTTAGTAAAGGAAAGAGAAACTATACATTTGTGAACTAGAGAAAATCTTTACATATCAGCAGATATTTGCATGTGATGCAAAACAACAGACGCCACTGAACCGAATCTCTCCTGAGAAAACAGACGGTCGGTACATTATATAAACTACAGACAATAACAGTTGTTTCTTTAGGGTTTTATTTCTGCTGCAGAGCAGGGCAAGTTCTCACAAGTATCTTTAGATGTAAAATTAAAATAATAATCTTCTTCTTTATCAAACTTTCCTCTGAAAACGGTTACAAGGTGCAGCACAAGTCAGTTTTATCCAGTTTCCATAGACTTTTATCTGCTTCACTGGTTTCACTTTGTATTTCATTGGTCTCAGTTTGTTTCTCTGTTGAACTTCATTCTGAAAGATGCTCCACAGATGAAGTTTATGACTTTATGGCAGAACTGTATCAGTTGTAGACGTCATGGTTTGAACATGAGCTGTAGGAGTTCAGTCACTGCGAGTGGTTGTGTGAACTCTGCACTTTATTATGGATTGTCTGTTTGCTTTTACACACCCACTGATGGGAATTTTTGCCCTTCATTAAAAATATGAGCTGGAGAAACGTGTAATTTTGGGGATGAATAAAAGGCGTTGGTGTTAAAATATGTTTCTGTGCTGCGAGAGAAGTTCGTCGACCTGAGGAGGATTTCATTTTGCTGCAGTTACAGCCACACAATGAGCTCTGTTGTTATTGACCTGAGAGAGAAAGGCATGCAGGGGCAGCTGATTACCAGAGCTCTCTGTGTGTGTGTGTGTGTGTGTGTGTGTGTGTGTGTGTGTGTGTGTGTGTGTGTGTGTTGCAGTGTAAAGAGCCAGGTTGAAGCTCTACGTCAGTGTTGATTCAGGAGACGTCGGAGGCGGACAAACTGGACCTGCAGCTCTCTCCTCTGCTGCTTGTCTCCTTCAGATCAACATGGCTGAAACACACAGGGCGCCGGCGCAGGGCAGGAAGGTGAGTTCACAGCTGATCAACAGGCAGCAGGTCAGAGATCAAAAACCCGACAACACACCGACAGGAAACACTTCAGTCTGACAACCTGTCTCTAAGCTGAGCTGCTGTGATTGTAGTTTTATTTCTCAGGCGACTGTGTTTCAGTTTTCTGGGTTTTGAAAGAATGTCAACCTGCTAGGCAACAAATGTCAAGCTGTTTAGACTAAAACAACGCAACTTCCTGTCAGAATTATCAAAATAAAAGCTGCATAAATGAATATCTTAGTAGGTATATGACAGCAAAAACAAAAACAGTTATGCTACTTTATAATAGTGTAACTTATTTTATTTGATATAATAATTTTAAATATAATAATGTAATGGAAAGGAAACTATTTTAACTTGATGTTTCAAGATCAAACTTCTGAGTACAGGAAAGAAAGTAAAGTCATGATGTAAAATAGCAGAGATTTAAATAATTTAAATGCATTCATATGGACGACAAATATATACTGTATATATATATATGCATAAGTACATTTTACAACATCCTAGGCTTAGTTATAAAAATAAATGAAGAAATATATAAAACATAAAAGTGTGTTATTGTAAAATAGTCTCATCTAAAATCAGTAAAACCTCATCAGTTTGTCAAGTTTCAGTCTCTGAATTATTTCATTGTGATCAGTGCTTCTCTCAACCTGAGGATCTTCTTCTTCCCCTTAAAGCCTGTAGCTTCATCCGTGAACCTCATATCGGCTGCTTTTATTTTGAAGGTCAGGCTGATCTCAGACCTGACGCAGCACGTGTTGGTCACACGGTGTGTGAACGTGCTGCTCTGACCTCGGTCGGTCAGTTGTTATAAATGAGAACCAGGAAGTGTGACTGAAATACACAGCTTTTATTTTTTTTACATTAAATAATGTCTGTTACTTTCTGTTATTATTATTATTATTATTATTTTTATTATTATTATTATTGTTATTATTTTGTCAGACCACTGCTGCAAATTTGACACTTTTTTATTGGTAAAAAATATAATACAGTAAATAAACTTAATTGGTTCCATCTCAACAAATACTGCTCAGATTTTGACAGTCCCCAGAGGAACGACCTTTTCTCCGGCGCCACCTTCAGGCAAATATCTGAGTCACATCATTTTTAGTGATTTAAATACACACATTGAAAATGAAGTTACAGTCGTTTTCATTTGTTCCTTTCAGAAATGGGGGATTCCACAGAGAGGTGGAGCTGATGAGAGTAAAGCGAGAGGCCGCTCCCCCGACCGAGATGCTCCCAGGAATCTGGTAACATGACCGACGTGTTAAATAAGAACCTGATTTTAATAACAGCAACATCAAATCAACAAACAAAGTCAATAAGTAACTAATTTTAAATTTATAGTGTCCATGCGTTGATTTAAAATGTACATGAGAGAAGCTTTTCAATTGGGCGCAGTTTTAAGCAAGATGCAGATTAAATTGAATTAGTAAAAATGTGTTATTCATAGTCATATTGTTTATTCAGTGTAATACATAAACAAACTTGAAATATTCAAATATGAAACCATATAAAGTAACATCTGTACACGTTTTCCTGCTTCCACTCTTTTTGTTTGACGCTACTTCTTTTTATTTCAATGTATTTTTATTTTTCTTTATTTAGAATTTTAGTATAATTCATGTTACTGTCACTGTTGAGGATGAAGCGACAATAACACAAGAAGAAAGTCAGAACTTTAAATGAAAAAATAAATCATGAGAATAAAGTCATAAACAGACTTATTATGAAAAAATTTCATTGGTGCATTAGACAGAAAAAAGTCACATTGTTAGAAATTTCAGAAAACTATTTTATCATGAAAAAAATAATTTTATTAATTACAAGTAAAAAATGTAGTCTGATTTACCCAAGCTAATCATAACATTTTGTAATTATCTTTTTATAGGAAACATAATTTTACTTTTTCTAGTATAATTGTGACATTATTCAGAAAATATCAACAATTTTATCTTGAAAAATTCTGACTTTCTTGTAAAATTATACCTTTATTTTGTAATATTGTTAAATTGCATTTTTTTTACGATGTTACAGCTTTTATGAATTTATGAAAAGATTTATCAAATCACCATTTCATTCACACCACTCCGTGTTTCCTGAGTTTTTACATGTTTTTATTTTTCTTTCACAGGTGTTCATGTCTTTGTTTCATCACTACGACGCCATTAAGATCCGGGTTGAATAATTAATCATGATGAGTCGTGTAAACGTTTGTGTTTGCAGGCGGTTCCCTTCAGAGGTCACGTCACAGGCGGGATGCGGCCGGGGAAGAAGGTCGTAGTGATGGGCGTTGTGGACTCCCGTCCCGACAGGTGACGTCCGTCCTCCTCACATCAGTTTTTAACTCACTTCTTTTCCTCACTTCTTCACTTCTTCACTTCTTCACTTCTTCCTCACTTCTTCAGAGAGAGAGAGAGAGAGAGAGAGAGAGAGAGAGAGAGAGAGAGAGAGAGAGAGAGAGAGAGAGAGAG
>NW_019525353.1:12506-14477 GCF_002814215.2 Seriola lalandi dorsalis
AACGTTTGTGTTTGCAGGCGGTTCCCTTCAGAGGTCACGTCACAGGCGGGATGCGGCCGGGGAAGAAGGTCGTGGTGATGGGCGTTGTGGACTCCCGTCCCGACAGGTGACGTCCGTCCTCCTCACATCAGTTTTTAACTCACTTCTTTTCCTCACTTCTTCACTTGTTCAGAGAGAGAGAGAGAGAGAGAGAGAGAGAGAGAGAAAGCTGAGGGGGAGGAAAAGATTCTGAATGAAGTGAATTTGAGTCAAAAATCTCACTTCTTCTCAGAGTCATAACTCAGTCAAACCTGAACACACAGACATGAAACACACTGATATCGTTCAGTGTGACTCACACTTCCTGAAAGTGTCTTTATTTCTGAATAAACCTATAAACCTGAGTAGAAATCTCAGGAAAAAAGACACTTCAGAACTCGCCTGACGATCGTCACATCTTAAAGTTTTCTTCAGTGTCACAATAATCCAGAGAGAGTCGTTTGTACGTCCGTGGCTTCACTGCAAACAGGAAGTTAATTCAGCATCTCTTTAATGGTGCCTGAAGGTTTCATATCTTATGTCCTCCTATGGGTTCCTGTACATATCTGTCAGATGAACAACAACATTTTTGGTTTACTCCATTTTTACACGTCAAAAAAAAAGTAGGATATGAGGAGAAACAGAAGGTAAATGTGGCTGTAATTATCTATAAAACCTGAATATGAAATCACTGATCAGTTCAGGTAATGTTGAGTCACTGAAGCTCTCCTACAGAAACTCATCCAGTCTGAGTGGGGCGTGATATCAATACTTGTTATTGATAAAAGCAGCTAATGCTCCGCCATGTAGAGAACGACGGTGAATACATTATTAATCAGCTGCTGCTGTTATTGATACTTTGGGAACTGATCCTCCAGCTAATACTGCCCTAATGCATGATGGTAGTTGGAGTGTTCTGACTGGTTCTTGGTCCCTCTGTTCTTCAGGTTCTACGTCGCCCTGACGTGTGGTTGTGGGACGTCCCGGGAGCCTCCGCCCGACGTGGCTCTGGAGCTCTGCGTCAGGTTCAGGGACCGTCAGGTGCTGCGGAGGGCCTGCGTGTCCGGATCCTGGGGAGACGTCGACAGAGCCGTGCCGTTCTTCCCCTTCATCACAGACCAGCCGTTCAAGGTACCGGAGCCCGTCCGTGACATCACCGTCAGCTGTTGCTGATCAGAAACAAAGGTCAGAGGTCGAGCTGCTGAAAGTGTGTTCAGGTTAAACTGCAGGAGGTGAACCAGCAGGTAACCACCTGTCTGCTGCCAAGACTCTGAGCTAGTAACCGGTCAAATGAAAATCATTTCAGTCTGGATGAATTTGATTAATCACAATAATGGATTGATCACTCAGTGTATAAAATATCAGAGCATTAATCCCTGAAGATAAACTTAACGTAATCTACATGTTTTATTGTCGGAGGAAACTGAGAAATAAACAAATATTCTTATTTAAAAAGGACTTTATTTAACAATTAGTCAATATCTACATTGGTGCCAATTAATCTTCTGTTGATCATCTAATCGATACCTCCACCAATCTCTCTCCCTCCCTCTCTCTCTCTCTCTTTGTCTCTCTCTCTCTTTCTCTGTCACTCTCTCTCTCTCTCTCTTTCTCTGTCTCTCTCTCTCTCCCTCTCTCTCTCCCTCTCTCTCTCTCTCTCTCTTTGTCTCTCTCTTTCTCTCTCTCTCTCTCTCTCTCTCCCTCTCTCTCTCTCTCTCTCTCTCTGTCTCTCTCTCGGCAGATCGAGATTCACTGTGAACACAGTCGTTTTCGTGTGTTTGTGGACGGACAGCAGCTGTTTGACTTCTACCACAGACTGACGTCACTCAGCGACATCGACACGCTGTGGATCAAAGGCGGCGTCACCATCACTAAACTGGCCTGAGGTCACACACACACACACACACACACACACACACACACACACACACACACACACACACACACACACAC
>NW_019525353.1:14497-17808 GCF_002814215.2 Seriola lalandi dorsalis
GATTAATCACAATAATGGATTGATCACTCAGTGTATAAAATATCAGAGCATTAATCCCTGAAGATAAACTTAATGTAATCTACATGTTTTATTGTCGGAGGAAACTGAAAAATAAACAAATATTCTTATTTAAAAAGGACTTTATTTAACAATTAGTCAATATCTACATTGGTGCCAATTAATCTTCTGTTGATCATCTAATCGATACCTCCACCAATCTCTCTCCCTCTCTCTCTCTCTCTCTCTCTCTTTCTCTGTCTCTCTCCCTCTCTCTCTCTCTGTCTCTCTCTCTCTCTCTCTCTCGGCAGATCGAGATTCACTGTGAACACAGTCGTTTTCGTGTGTTTGTGGACGGACAGCAGCTGTTTGACTTCTACCACAGACTGACGTCACTCAGCGACATCGACACGCTGTGGATCAAAGGCGGCGTCACCATCACTAAACTGGCCTGAGGTCACACACACACACACACACACACACACACACACACACACACACACACACACACACACACACACACGACTGCAACCAAGTACATGTTTGAAGTACTTTTCTTGAGTATTTTATTTTCATGCTACTTTGTACTTCTCAGAGGAAAATGTGTTTTTTACTGATGTAAGATTTATCTTATGAAGAGATTATGAAACATCATCATCCGTTAAAGATTAAATCAAGTAAATCTGAAACTAATGGTTGATTAACGTAAAATTAACTAGCGATAACTCTGATCAAAGTTTAAATCATTTTTCATGTAAAAATGTCAAGGTTTGATTTTCTGCTGATTTGATTTGAATCTATTCTGAGTCACTTTGATGTTCGGACCAAACAAAACAATCAATTCATCAATATAGAAAATAATAATAGAGAATAATCATCAGTTGCAGCCATTAGTCATTTTTATTTTTGATTCTACTTACATATGTTTACTAAGGTAATATTTTCAATGCAGGACCTTTACTTTGAAAGGAGTATTTTTTTACAGTGTGGTGTCAGTATTTTTTACTTAAGTGAAGGATCTGAATGTTACAAACGTGTTTGATGATTTTTGAATAATTTAAAATGTTCACAAATCCACAAACAAATACCAAAACTATTTTACACATAGATACATCCGAACATTAAGAGTTCAGAGTTTTCCAACAGCACTTAAACACAACATGTATTTGTGAAGAGTGTGTATTTGTGTTTATTAAATGTGCAGGAGTTTTTTATCTTAAAAACAAATGCAATCAGATGGAAGTTGGACAAACTGTATATATGTAAAATAATTAATTTATTTGTAAAATAGTTTTTATAATTGTATTTAGATTGTTTGGTCTTTGTTTGTGGATGTGACAACATGTTAGTGAACACCATGAATTACCCACAAATCCTCAAACACTTTGATAAATCTCGTTTTTACTTGCACATCATGAAACATGTATTTATCACCAGTGTTGATTCTCATGTGGATTTTAATCCCGACTGATGTTGGAAATGAATCTTCTTAAAACAGATGTTCAGACTCCAGACACAAAGTACTGCAGCTGTGACAAAACTAAGTGGACGAGGTTGTTTTTATATTTTGTTGTATTTTCTCTTAAATCATATTTTGTGATTCATACACTTCTTATTACGTCTCCTTGTTGCCTGACGTCCATGATTTATTCTTCTTATCAGATTTTACACATTTTTGTTGGGAATTTTATATTTTTTTGGATGTTTTACAATAATTTTCCAGATGTTTTTTCAGGATATTTTACTACATTTCTTTCAGATACTTTATCAATATTTTTTAAAATATTCTCGGGTGATTCTGAACTTTAAATAAAATTGATTGATCGATGTGACAGACATTTCTGACTAGAATCAATTGGAAGAAACAAATGTTGTGTCTTTACCTATGACAGGTCAGCTGACGAAGTTTTAAACATTTCAGACTGAGTTCATCACGAACAGTGAGACAGGAAACACTCCTGCAGTGCAGCGGGGCGACCACAGGGGGCAGCAGAGGTCCGGATACTGAAACATGAGGCATTAAAATGAAGTGGTTCTGTGAAGGACTGAAGTCTGAGCACGGAGAAATATAAAAGAATACATGGCACGATACTACAACACAGTTAATGCAAATAATGTTACTGCATTATATATATATATATATATATATTCTCCATTACAAGTTAAAGAGTTACTCAAAGTACAAAAGTAAAGTTTAGTGACCACACCACATGGACAAAAGTATGTGGACCTTGAACATTTCATTCATACTGTTCTCTAGCCGTAACTGCACGGTTATTATTGTAACCATGACAACAAAGATCCCTTAACCTTATTTAATTTTTAATCCCAGACCTTTTAAAAAGTTTTTTGAACCACAGCAACTTCAGACCAGGAAACCTTTTGTTCTTGGGGACAGAACTAAAGCTGGAGGCAGGTGTGGATTGCCCCTGGATTTGTACCTTGGAAACCCCTGGAAAGAAAACTAATTTGGCTGCAGAGAAATCCAACACACAAACATCTGTAACAGCTGTCCCACAAAGGACGACTGCACTGCAGTTTTAATGAAATAAAATTGTTTGGCAAAATTGGCCTTTATCTTAAAACTATGTTAAAAAAAAAAAAAAATATATATATATATATATATAGATAAAATGTAACTCAATACATTTGTCATTAAAAGTCCCTGTTACATCACAAGTGTTGTGTTGCCCATGACGACCGTCACTTCACCCTCAAAATATCAACCTAAAGAAAGAAACAGGACGAACTCAAAGTGACACTTCATCCTGTCACATTGAGATTTCACGTCGCTGTGATGTAAGAAACAGACGCTGACGTGTGATTGGTCGTGAGGTGTGTCAGCTGTTTGTGGCCTCACGGAGCCTCAGGTCGCTATTATCACCTGCTGCCTCCCCTCATCCATTATACATCACAGCTACAGTTCACTGCCCCGCCGTGTGTGTGTGTGTGTGTGTGTGTGTGTGTCTCTGTGTGTGTCTCTGTGTGTGTGTGTCTCTGTGTGTGTGTGTGTGTCTCTGTGTCTGTGTGCGTGCGTGTGTGTGTGTGCGTGCGTGCGTGCGTGCGTGCGTGTAGGCCTGCCCTGTATTTACTCCCTGCCATACCCCATTAAACCTGGTTTCATGTTCTGAGCTGCTGTTTATGCTCCACACCTGAACATTGTTCCTCCCCCAGCGTTACAGGACAGTTTAATCAGGTTCATACGACCAGCTGAGTTAAAACAGGAAAACATTTTTAATAAAGATAGACAGAAACTGTAAGAGTTCATTAAACATATAAATAACTCTTCAAATACCTGCAGGACACGCCCCCCC
>NW_019525353.1:18253-21198 GCF_002814215.2 Seriola lalandi dorsalis
AAAAAAAAAAAAAATTACAAAAACAAAGAACTACATCACAAAATAATCTCAGTCTTCATCCTGGTTCCATTTCCTGTTCGTACCCACATTTTTACATTTTTAAATCTATTTGACAAAGTTGAGAAGCTTATAAAAATATAAAAGCAGCCTTTCCGTAATCAGCTGAGAGTAAAACAAGAAGACCAAACTGGAGGGAGAACACCTGTACAGGTGCTCGGCAGAGTGAACAGCTGTCCTCCGGACAGGTGAGGCTGGACGAGATAACAGAAACCCTCAGACACAGTTCTGCTGCTGTTTGGTGTGAGACTCAGCGTGATGTTCATATGTGAGGCCGGAGTTTCACCTGTTCACAGGTGAAACTCTCACTTCTCAGACTTGTAGTCTGCTGTGTTTGTACCTGAAGCGGAGACTGTTCTGCAGCTGCCGACCAATCAGAGTTCAAAGCTCAACACAAACAAACAAACAAACAAATAACAGTGACGTTTGGAGCACGGCTGCTCTCGTCATGTGATCGGCATCATGTGATTTAAGATGGCGGCGTCCATCGCATCTTTGTCTGATGAAGAGTTGCTCAAAGCGACAAAGTTTTTTTTTGGTGCAGTAAATAAGTGAACATTGTGTGAGCTGTTTGTTTGTTTGTTTGTTTGTTTGCTTGTTGTTGTTTGTATTTACAGCCTCAGCAGAAACAGCTGTTGTGTGTGATGTCAGCTGTGACGCTGTCCTCCATCACTTCAGATCACTGCCACAGCTGCAGTGATCCAGATGTTGCTCCACAGTCGTCCCCCTCCCTTCATGCCGGCGAGCCACAGCTTCATGAATAAAAATCAGTTCTGTTCTGGCGCTGCTCCCCGGGCTCTGCGGGGGGGGGTCTAGAAAGATTTCCATCGGATGGCGGACAGGATGGTGTGGATGAAGTACAGGAGAGTCGCCACGTACGAGAACACCTGAGGAGACAAAGACGACAAAAGGTCAGGAGGTCGCCAGGGTCGTTACGGTCGTCAGGGTCGTCAGGACTCTTCCTCTGAGGACCGCGAGTATCTACAGGATACAGGATGTCTGAGCATGTTTTATCCCATTAATGACTAATTATTATCACACTTCCTCCACGGTGTGTTCAGGAGCACGTGAGAAGCTCGGAGATTTAAGATTTAAGTATTTTCTCTGTCCAATAAGCTGCAGTTTTTCAAGCAACAACACCTCTGCCTCACCTGGAGAGCGTCACTTTAAGAGTAAACGGCCACAAAGACACAACATAAATACAAAGAGACACAAAACAACCTCAAAGAGACACAAAACAACCACAGAGAGACACTAATCTCTAATAATTAGTTTTATTGGTTTTTGAAGGAGATAATCATCCACTTCACCGACATGGAAACTCACCACTGCAGAGATGTCCAGCTGGTAGCTCTGGAAGTTCTGGCTGTCATCTTGCAGGTCCAGGGTCACTTTGGCCAAAGAAACTGAAGCACTGAGGTAGAAGAAGGCGGCGATGCCGTGATACGCAAAGTCCTGACAGCAGCGGCAGCAGAAGAAGAAGAAGAAGAAGAAGGTTAAATAACTTAATGATGCTGCGTTCACTTTGTCTCTTTTACAAACCTCCATATTTACTGATTGTTTGTCGCCAGGGTTTTAACATCTTCCTCTCTGATGTCAACATGTTGACAGAGCCAACAGTTCGCAGTACTGTAGTAATAACAGTTTGTAGTACTGTAGTAATAACAGTTTGTAGTACTGTAGTAATAACAGTTTGTAGTACTAACAGTTTGCAGTACTGTAGTAATAACAGTTTGCAGTACTGTAGTAATAACAGTTTGCAGTACTGTAGTAATAACAGTTTGTAGTACTGTAGTAATAACAGTTTGTAGTAATAACAGTTTGCAGTACTGTAGTAATATCAGCTTGCAGTACTGTAGTAATAATATACAGTGGTATAAATAATGAAGTGGGTGTGTAAATGTGAGGAGGACTTACGGCTGCGGCCCAGCTGCCTTTGTTGTGATGCCCCCCGCAGGCGAACACCACCGTCCAGATGAAGGTCATGATGAAGCAGAAGACGGAGACGAACATGACCCAGCCCTGAGGGTTCGCCGGCACCACCAGCGTGCACGCCACCAGGATCCAGACCAGACCCCCGAAGATCTGCAGCGAGACCGGAGACAGGTCAGAGGAGATCCTGACCCAGCTGCTCCCCCCCCCCCCCATAATCAGACCAGTTCATCCACCTCATCACTTCAGCTGTAAACTGCATGTTCAGCACGTGCGGCAGGAATGTGTTTCTCTCGGGTCGTTAAATCCCTTTGTGTAAAAACCTTTTAGAAAAGACACTTAACAAACCTGATTAACAGGCTGAATCTAATAATCCGTCTCATCCTCAGACTGTCCTGAGATCAGCTGGTGTAGTCTCGTTTTTACATCCCTGACTTGGACTAAACTGGACTCAACACGTCCTGGACCTTTTGTCTGGACATGAAACTGTCTCTTCCCACCTGAGTGTGGAGAGGACGGAGAGGACGGAGAACAAGGAGATGCACCTACATGACAAAGTCTTCATTCACTCCGTTAGCAGCGCTTGGGCCAGCGTCGGGCCGGCATCCCTCTCGTCCAGCAACCAGGTGTGCTGGATTTACGCCACTCTCAAACCTTTTGTCTCCATGGAAACCAAACTTTTTAAGTTGATGGGCAAAATAAGTTTTTTAAAATTTTATTTAAGTTTGTGTTGCAGCAGCAAACCTCAGATGTCAGAGGGTTCTTGAATGCACCAAATGCTCAGTGTTTTTACTCTGTTCGTATTTCTGACGGACGGGAATGAAGGCAACAGGATCCTGGTTCCTCCACAATCTACAGTTTGATCCAATCCTGCAAAAAGTGTCGATCCTACTGTTTATAAAGTGTTTTCTGATAAGAGACTCTGAGAGGACGGACGACAACAACACTTCAGTTCA
>NW_019525353.1:21436-22937 GCF_002814215.2 Seriola lalandi dorsalis
TGTGTGTGTGTGTGTGTGTGTGTGTGTGTGTGTGTGTGTGTGTGTGATGCATGAGTTGATGTGAAAAGGCCTGCAGCATTCCTCCTCTGCTCAGACTGCGCTGACGTCTGTCTGGGTGTGAGGCTCAAACATTTCTACCTTTTCATATCAGCACGTACTTTCATTCTGATCTCTCCTCCGTCACGCAGGTTCACTCTGCTCCCTCTTAACGTCTGGCTGCAGTGACCTTTGACCTCTGTACATATATGCACTGAGCATTAATTTTGTTTATTATTCTCCTCCTGACACATTCACATGAACTTTAACTCTGGTTTTCTGGTTTGTACGTTTCCTGTAAATTCCCGGTATTCAGCCGGGTCATGCTAACTGCGGCTGAGTGTCGGCACGGTTGGCTGTGTTCCGGCACCACTCTGAGAGCCGGCTCTGGCCCAAATTTAGCTGTTTAGCGGTTTCTGCTAGCAGCACTTGGGCCAACGTCAGGCCAATGTCGGGCCAGTACTGGACCAGCAATGTGCGAGCTTTGGGACATCATCCATCTGGGGTCCAGTACCGTTCGTACTGGATTTACGCCACTATCAAACTAAGACTTTTTGTCCTAAAATAATAATAATTTATCATAAAGGTGATGATCATATTTTTATAAACAAAGATAAAAACATCTGTTTTTGTGAGTTAAAGTTTGATCAAATTATTCTGGGTAAGTTAAATTTACACTGTTTGACTTTGTTCCCTCACATATTTAACTTCATATATATCTGATATATAAATACATTTCTGTATCAAACATAAAAACTATCATTTTTTATGTTTGTTAGTGGATCACAATTGTTTTCAAATCTTTAAAAAGCCTCAGAAACAATTAAAACAAACAAATAAATTAAAATGCACAGAATTTAAATTTCAGATATCTAAAATATTTTGACCTTTTAGCTTCAGAAACAAAGGAAAGATGAAGTTTAGATTCTTTTAACACAAATGACAGAAGATGTTCAGATCACTGAACTGCTGCAGGTTCAGCTTCATCACGTGAGAGCGGTTTGTTTTCTGTCTAAACATCACTGAGTCCTCAGCAGCGGCACAACGTCATTTCACTGGTTCCCAGTCCGGCGTCTGGTTCCGGTTTCCAGGAAACCAGAATCAGACCGCTACACTTAACAAGTCTGTCATGAACATGTTTGTCTTTAGTTGGAAGCTACACAGCAGTGAGACTGTCTCAATCATTATTACTAATTAAAACAAGGCTGGACAGGATGTTTTCAGCCGTGCGTAAAAGCTGCGTCAAAGTGCCCGCACCGTGCGCACTGCTGAGCGCGCTCACACCTCACAGAGAAAAGTTCCTCTCCTGTGTAAAACCTCTGCAGCTGCTGATTCTTACCAGTTCCGGCAGGTAGAGGATGTCGGGGATGGTCGTACATATTCCGATCCCGCTGGGGAGGTTCCCCATGGTGGCGGTGTTGGAGGCCATCCTGTTCCTGCTGCTGCTGCTGCTGCTGCTGCTGCT
>NW_019525353.1:23210-24961 GCF_002814215.2 Seriola lalandi dorsalis
ACAACAGACTCATTAGTAACTGTAATAAAGTCTCAGTGACGGTGATTTAATTTAGATTTGTTCCAGTTTTTTTTGTAGATTTGATTAATCTGAATATGATCATACTGAATAATGATAATATTATTATTTTTTATGATTTCACATTAATTATTGTATCAGAGTTGATATCAGTTAATCTATTAGCCTAGCTTAGCACAAAGACTGGAAGCAGGGGGAAAGTGTTCGCCAGGTTCCATCAGAAGAGGGAAAACCCGCCTTTAGGCGACTTGTCTCTCATTTACTCGTTCGTTGTTTAAATGCAAACACAAGAAAAAAGGAGATGTTGCGTTTTTTATTTACTGAAGCTATTTGTTAGCATCTCTAAAGTCTCGAGATCATAGTGGAGTTGTTCTTTGGATGTCAGCTAAACCCAGCTGACTACAGGATGGACTGGTAACTAGCTGGTTAGCCAGCAAGATATAACAGAGGTGGACGTTTCCCCTTTTAATTGAGCTAAGCTAACAGTTCCCCCTGCTTCCAGTCTTTGTGCTAAGCTAAACTGACCATTCTTCTTTAATGATTCTGGGTCAAACTGGCTAACAAGGCTAAAGAGTCACAGTGATAATGCAAATAAAGCATCGAGTGCTGGTCACTCTTAAGAAGCCCTTGTCAGAAGGTCGGATGGTTTCAGACTATTTTTTCTATGTGTGAACATCTGAGCTCAGATCAGTTTGTGACCCTGCAGCCTGTCACACCTCACACTGTAAACAACAGAACCATGGAAACAACCGGCATCTCATTTGGCAGGACGGGCTTCTGAGGAGGAGAGCCGTCCGACAGACACCACAGATAATCGCCGAGCTGGATCTGGTTTCCTGCCGCTGTCATCCTATCCTGCTGCCTGGGAAACCGACTCCTGATGGAGACAACAGTCTGTAGACATGTCAGAGGACGAGGACTGTCCAGAACCTCGTCCAAAACCTTCTCTATACAAGAACCAGAACTACTGTTTCTCCAAACTTTAAATCCTGTGGAAAACAACAGTTGAGACAAAACCTTCCAGATGTCGTCTGTCTTTAGAGATTAACACACAGTCTCTTCTGATTTATTCATGCACCTTATTGCTTGTAACGCAATACAAAACTTTGTAGACGATTAAGTTTTCTGTAGACAAAAGAGAAGCAAAGGTTAGTGGTAGTAGTTGTAAAAACCTGCGTTTGGCAAAACATTTTCCAAAGACATTCATGTTCCCCAGAGGGTGAAGCCTGAGTTCATGGACAGTTCGTCCTCCACCATGAGGAGGTCAAAACTTCCATTTAATTAGCAAAATATCTGAACATCTACTGGATGGACTGTCACAAACTTTTATTAAAACATTCATGTTCCCCAGAGGATGAATCCTGATGAATGTGATGATCCTGTAACTTTTCATCTTGCACCATTTGTAGGTAAAAATTTCCACTTCTTAACATCTATTGGATGGACTTGCTCAAACTTTTTCTGAAACATTGTTGTTCCCCAGAGGATGAATGCTGCTGACTCTGATGATTCCCTGACGGTTCCTCTTGCGCCACTGGCCTGTGGTTTTATGGGCTCGGCTTCCAGAGGCATTAAAAGACTCAATATAAACAAGGAAAACGATTTCTCTCCTGGTGCTGGACTATCCACCCACCCCCCACCCCACCCGACCCCCACCCACCTGTAAACTGCTGCTCCAGGATTCAGTTTCTACAAAGTGATGCAACCTGAGCTGCAGGTAAATTCCTTCTTTC
>NW_019525353.1:25238-39802 GCF_002814215.2 Seriola lalandi dorsalis
ATCCAGATCTCTCTGGTAGTTGAAGAGATTAAAGTGAGTAAAGTCACTATGTCACTATCTAAAATGTGCTCCCACACACACCGTCCTGCTGCCCCGAATAGTCACTACAGCGCCAAATGTGGTTTAATCCGCCGCTGAAAATAGTCCCCAACAAATTCGATATTTCCTCCTGTTTGTTTGATAAAAAAATACAGTGAGCAGCTGTTTCAGAAAATTACTGAGACTTAAAAAAATGAAACTATATATTTGTGTTTTGGTGGCTCCGTAAACCTCAGTGTCTTGCTCTAGGGCACTTTGGCAGCTGTGAGTTAGAGGCAGGAGGTTTTGATTACCAGACAGTCTGTGACCCATCAGGAGTCTGGCAGGTGTGGAGGCGTGGAACGCCGTCTGCCAGTTGGACCGGCTCGGCTCGGCTCGGCCTGGCACGGCTCGGTAGGGAAACTGTCAGTGTGCCGGTGTCTCGCTGTTGTTCCTGCTGAGCTATAAACTGATGGATCACTGTCACCTGAGCTCACTGCATCTACAGGGGTTATTACTAAACATAGACAAGAACACAGGTGAAGGCTCACTGACCTCAGGTCCTTTACTGAGGTACCACACTGTGGAAAATTTGAAGTTGAAAACTTAAATAATTAATCAATCAATTATCAAAATAGTTGCTTCAACATGTTCACAGTTTGACTCTGGTGTATCTGACATTCCTGATAAACGATCTGAAGGATGTTTTGTGAGCTTGTGTCGGAGGTGAACGTCACTCTGACGTGAGACACCTGTTCAGATCAGAGATAAACTCACATCTGTCTGTAACAGTCACAGTAACATTCTGTTACTGAGATGAAGAGATGAAAAGAGACACCAAGACACACTTTACACATTATATATATATATATATATATACACACACACACACATATATATACAGTATATGTATAGGATATATATTTGCACTCTGAGCACTTATATATAAAGTATAAAACCTCTTAGAAATTGGAACAATTTTGTATATTGCCATATATGTCTAGCCCATACAAATATGTATGTTTATATACATAGCTGATATTGTATAAATAAGTTTCATAAATATATAGCCATCCACAAGCCTGTCAGTATATGCTGATGTTATATACGCTGGGGTCCAAAAGTCTGCGACAACTTTCCTAGAAGATGAAAAATGAATGATAAAATTAATAAGAAAAGCATATATATTTTAACAATATATATTTGAGTTATACATAAACGACATACATATAGAAATTATATAATTATATATATACAGTATATATATATATAATTTCTTTATGTATGTTGTTTTATTAAACTTGCAAATATAACTCAAATATATATTGTTAATACATATGGTAGCAACATGTTATACTACATAAATATTCAC
Source organism: Seriola lalandi dorsalis (assembly GCF_002814215.2). NCBI lineage: Eukaryota > Metazoa > Chordata > Actinopteri > Carangiformes > Carangidae > Seriola > Seriola lalandi. Next base: position 26,629 of record NW_019525353.1, read on the forward strand.
ACATTTTTAAATATAAATTCTCTAATGGGTATTTCATATATGTTATTAATGTGGCTATATTTTCATATATCCAGAAAATGTATAATATATCCCTTTATAGGTGACATATCTCAACATCACAATTATATAGTATATAGTATATAATAGTTATAGTAACAGTAGTAGTAGTCGTATAATGTGACCGTATCTATCCCATGCAGTTGCTCTCTCAGGGCCTGTACTGCCACCTGCTGGTCCGGAGCGGAACTTCCCTGCGCCTGTAGTCGCAGTGTTACGGTATCGGAGCCGCGGGTGTTACGGTACCTGGGAGGGAGCAGCTGTGATGTTTGGACATGGCAGAGACCAGAAGAACCGCAGCAGCTCCTCAACTGTACGTGAGTCTGAAAACCTCCGCGTTTTTATGTCTGTGAAACACCGACCTGTCCGCCATGATGTTTCACCAGGGACGTCAGTTAGCTCCGTCAGTTAGCTCCGCGCTAACTAACCGATAACCAGCTGGTTAGTTTAAGCATTGATCTTTGATTGTGTGGACACGCTGTACCGGAAGCGACATAATAGACACTGTCACAGTAAAAGCGAACAATTAACACCGTCCAGGTGTTTGTGTTTAATGTGTTAAATATGATTAATGTGTTTAATGTGATTAACCCGGAGTCAGAGACAGTACAGACGGTGTTGCACCGTGTTTCTGTGTCACTTTCACTGTTAAGCAAGAACCTACAGTTAGCAGAAACTGTTTACTACTTTACAGTCGCTATATGAGGCTTAAACTGGCTGTATACAATAACCATAGATATATAAAAGGCTCTACATAGTTTCACATTAATGGTTTGTTCAGTATGTGACACTAACTCTTTATTCTTGCTGGACATCATGTTGTTTTCTTGCAGGTAGCCTCTTGTAGTTTAGGCCACATGGACGGAATCAGTAGCTGTTAGAAGCTCCTCCCCATTTATAAACATGAGGATATAATGCAGAATAACAACAACTACAAAGAAGAAACAGAATGACAATAAAGACAAACAAATTGACTACAAATTGAAACAAAATGACCAAAAATACACAGAAAATGACAATAAAGAGAAACAAAATTACCAAAATGACAAGAAAGAGACACAAATACACAAATGAAAAACAACAGCAGAGAAACAAAACAACTACAAAGAGACACAAACTGACAATAAAAACAATGTGTCACGAAATAATGCAGCCCGTATCATTTATAATGTAAAAATAATAATAATAAAGTTTATTTATTTAGCACTTATCAAAATCAGAGTTTACAAAGTGCTTCACCGGGATGAAAAAACAAAACACATGCAGACAAATGAATCATAAAACAATAAAAACATAATAAAAATAGAAACACAAATAAGGAATTTAAGTTTGTGAAATATTTAAAAATAGAGATTATTCAAACGCTTTGTGAAAGAAATGTGTTTGTAGGGATTTTGTGTCTCGCTCAGTCTGGGCATGTTAGTCCAGTGTCGGAAGGGTGGGGCTCTTAGTCATGTCTGCGCCCATTGTCTCATATTTTGTCCACGGGTGTGTGTAATCGCTCCTCCTGTCCCGTCTGTGAAGGATGTTGTTCTGTGTAGAAATTAACTGAGGCGTTCATGATAATCTGAAAACTGATGATAGTCTGAAACTCTTGCAGTCAGTCAATTAGACAAATCATTATCATCTAAGGTAATCAATCATCATCATCATTACATTTCTTTCAGCATGATATTTCCTCCACAACAGCAACTACAACAGTTAAAGCGCCATATTAATGAAGTAATATTTATGCAGAATGAGGAGGGGGGATTTTATTCCCCATCACTTGCATTGAAATCACTTTAGGAAGCAGTAACTCTTTTAATGGAAATAGGGACATTTAGTAGTATTGTTTTGTTTCTCCATCTTTACACACTCATGCAGTTTAGTTCAAACTTTTTTCAACTCACACAACTTTATTTTAAATTCTCGTGGAGATCCCACAATTTCCAAATATCTCAAACCTGTCAGTTTGGGGAAAATGTGTCTAAAATGATGCACAGACATCAGTTTGATTCAGCTGTGCAGCCATAAAAAGATTGTGTCTTGTGATTGAATAATACACTCTTACACACTGTGAAGCCTGTGCATACAGTTAATGAAACATAAAAGGACATTGAAGAGAAGAATAACTAAGAAGTGAAGACTTATACTTCAGGAAATTAATATGTATGTTCATCAGTTGTAGCATTCTGCCATTGAATATACAAATAAAGTTTTTTACACTGAGGTAAGAGGAACTAAACCAAGATCAACAAAACCTTCTCATCATTTTAAACTCTGTAATAAAAATTTGCAGAACTGTTGTGAAAGGTAGAAGCTTGGTTTTCCATTGGATATGCTTTGCAAAGATGATAAACGAGGATGTGATTTATAGCCTTTTCCTTTGGTTTTTTATGTTTCATACAGGTTGAAAACAGTTGAGAACAATAACTGAGGATTAAACCTTCATCTCGTCTCTCCCTACTGATGCAGACGACCAGGACCGAGCTGAAACTCTCTCCTCCATCTTCACAAGAAGTCGTGCCAACACCCGTCTCATTTTCCAGAGAGCTATCAGTTCACGGCCGGTTCATCGGGTTTCACCGTTGTGGTCAGTCCTGTGGGTTTTCTAAAGCAAACTGCATGCTGGGACACCGTAAATGTTGACCTAAACCCTCCTGAGCGGAACTCCTCTGTCTGACTTCATCGCTGCGTGACCTCAGACGGATGTTTCATCAATGCCTCGATGGAAAGCGTTCTTCAGTCAGTACTTGCGATGGTCGAGCACCGTCACTCAAGCCCTCGTCCTGTGTATCATCACGTTCTGCATCGTTCTTCCTCTGTGCTGCCATCAGCTGCTTTACTCTTACTTCTTCATCAGGACCATGTACCTGGACTCCATGAGTGAGGATGTCCTGCAGGAGAGTCTCAACCGAGGTCAGGACGCCCTGCATTTCTGGCAGAGTGCTTCCACCGCAGTGTCGTCGTCTTCCAGATTGAGCGACATTGCCCGGCATCCTGAGCTGCTGGTTACCGTGGTGACAGCCAGGCGGAATGAGGGGCGGGACTTCCACTACTTGCTCCAGGTGATGCGGCAGCTGAGCAGCATTGTGGGAGGCTGTGGGGAGCGGCGGTGTGCCGAGGTGCTGGTCTGTGACGTGGAAAGTGGCCCCCAGGAAAACCAGGACGCCAAGCTGCTGGAGGCCCACTTCAGGGTGGTCCGGCGTTCCCCAGAGGAGCAGCAGGCGAACCGGGAACGAATCAACACCTTCGAGAGGGAGAAGAGGGATTACGTCTTCTGTCTCCGCAAAGGATGGGAGCTGGTGAAGCCCAAGAATGTGGTCGTCTTAGAGGATGACGCTTTGCCCAGACAAGATTTTTTCACGGTTATTAAAGACCTTCTGTCACGTCGCTTTGCCTTCCAGACTCTCTACATCAAGTTGTATCACCCCGAAAGGTTGCAGCGATACTGGAACCCAGAGCCTTATCGCATCCTGGAGTGGGTGGGGCTCGGACTGGTCGGAGCGACGGCCCTCCTCCTCACCTTTCCCTACTGGAACCCCTGCTCTTTCTCCTTCACGCTGTCGGCCGGCCACCTCCTCTTCTTCACCCTTTACTTCATGGCAGCTGCGGAGCTGCTGGGGCGGCACTACCTTCTGGAGGTGCGTAGACTTTCCCCGCAGTTCTACGCCGTCTCCCCGGCCACCGAGTGCTGCACCCCGGCCATGCTCTACCCCGGCAACACCTCGCTTAGGGTGGCCGAGTACCTGGACGGCTCGTTCTGTGTCAAGGGGAACGCCAAAGACATGGTTCTATATCACATGGCGAGGATGATCCCTGGGGAAAGGTCTCACAGCGTTGAACCCAACCTCATCACCCACATCGGGGCCTATTCCTCGGTCAGGGGCAACCCATTCAGGCCCAAACTCCTCTGACAGAACCAGGAGAAGGTGGATCACAGGGGATTTAATGAAATTCCTTCTAGCTTGGTTCTACTTTTTCTTTTCAGGACTCTTCAGACATGTGAAGACATCACTCAGTGAGTACTGGTTTGTCGCTTTGCAGGTGAAAAGGCATGAAGATGAAAACTGGGCTTGGTTTGGTTGAAATATTCTGTTTTCTAGATTTGAAGGTTACAACTTCTGAAAACAGAGAGGGAAATTGAAACTGTCCCTTTTCAACCAAGTTTAGCCTCGTTTCGGACACAAACTACTCTCACTAAGTTGTGTTTTCAGTTTGGGACCTAGACATCATCATCATGCTGGAGAACTTCTTAAATCAGTTTTGGCGACTGTCACGTTTTCTATTCATCTGAAGTTTTACATGGTTCTGTATCACTCTATTGCCTGGGTTCATGAATCTATTCTGAAATCCATCACATGCTGGCTGAATACTTCATCATCCACTTTCAAAAACTGCGGATTTTTCACTCAATAACATGCTACATGAATATCACGAAAGTGGTGAGATTATTGAAGGATTTGTTCACTGTTAACCCAAACCTGGGGTTGGATTTAAGGAGCATTTCTTTGAATCTGTTCCTCCCAAGTGATCTTTAGGTTTCTTCGTTGGGTTTTATCATTCCAGTGTGTCAATCGATCAGGCCTTCAAACACCAGGACGAGTCCGCTTCTTTCTTGGGTTGTAAAGCCAGACTTGTGTCAGGTTGAAGCGACTCTTTATCTTGGCTTATTTATCTAGAGGTTTGTGGTTGAACAACGGTGAACAAATCCTTTATGGGAGTAACTTGAGTAAGATGGGGTCAAAGTCTTTACAACCCTGCAGTCCTGGTGGTCTGTAGTCCAGCCTGTGTGGATCAAACAGGAGTGGTGAACCCAGACCAGGATTCGCTGAGACTGTGGATTTCTGATTTTGTCATGCGTTTGTATTTTTGTACAAAATGTTGAAATAAGCAGTCATATCATATGGTTAACACCATCTCTGTGGTACAGTGGGCCATCCTACAGTAGAGTACAGTGGAGCAATATTACACTGTTACAGTCCTGCTGCACGAGAACCAACTACTGCGGCAGAACCACACTAACCTCAATGTTTATGTGATCTACAGAGCAACGACTCGACCAAACCTCCATACTAACACATGAGGCGTTCCCTGTTAACCTTTTAAAGAACAGTCTGAGATTTTATGTAAATCGCTCACTAAAGCTGCGTTCATGTCACATCAGCATCACCTTAATTATTTATGCGGGAGGGAAGGGAATGATGGGAAAGACTGGAGAGCCCAACTGCCTTAATCAATAAACTCTTACTAAACAAAATAGAAAGACACAAATGATCACATTAGCCGTACTAGCTAGCAAGACACCTGTGTGCTACAAAACACTACTGATGGTTACTACGCAGGAGTGTAATTTGAACAAAGTGTAAAAAAAAATACCACACTTGTTCAATATAGCACTATATCTATTAAATCTCAGTATTTAATTGCCTTTAAAGGTGCTATATAGCTGTAGGTTCTCACTAATGCTACATAGCTAGCGATAGCATTAGCAGCTGTTTACTTACCGGTCTAGAAGAAACGTAGCGAGTTCAGCATTAACCTTAATTTCTTTATTTGCCAAGAGCTGTCTCCAGCGGTGGAAAGCAACGCCAATGTTAACTCTTGTTTTGCTACTGAAGTTATCATGCTAACAGCTAGCCTCGGTCTGTAGTGAGTCACTGTAGCGTCCAATTTGCCTTCAATACATCACGAGAAGACAAAGTAGCGTATTCTCACTTCTTGTTTTGTAAATTCAAAGATGGCTGAAGCTTAGCTTTGCTTAGCTTAGCTTAGCAAGTGACTATCATCAGGAACCCACAACAGAAACATCACATATAGCCACTTAAACAACAGACTTATACTCCGCCTCTGTACTTTTTAAGTCGGACATATAGGATTCAATTTCCTGACTTGGGTGTTGACATGAATCCTGTTTACAAGAGGGAAACTGATAATTATGGTAACTCTGACATGACGTGAACGTGGCGTTAGCTCACGAACATCTAGGGCTTATGGGAAATGGGGTTCATTAAAGGCCTCTAAAAAACATAAAATAACATCCTCTGAAAAAGACAACGATCCAATGCTGGAATTTTAGTCATTAGTGCAAATATTAATGAAGTTTTCTTACTTCTGGATCAAAACCTGGAAGTTCTGGTTTCATTTCGGCTCTGTTTTGATTTAACATAAACCTGTTCAGCTGCTGAGCTTCACACTTTGTCAGGATGCAGGTTATTGTAGATTTCTGCTTTTTTTTGTTTTTTCAAACAATCAGTTTCACTTTTAATGTTACAAGAGAAAAAAAACAGTCAGACCCACCTAGTTTACTCTTCTTCATCTTGTTAACTAGGAGTCTGGTCAGCAGTCCATCCTGTAGTTACAGTTCAAACCTGACAACCCCACTATAAGCTATATTGATGGAGCTCAGCTAACAGTTTCCCCCCATTTCCAGTCTTTGTGCTAAGCTAGGCTAAACACTTCCTGGATATTTCTCTGTCTGGTGTCTGAAACATCTGACTGTGAATAAGACAGAGAAGAAGAAGATGTACTAAAATGTCAGACTGTTTATTTAACACCAACCAAGCGGCTCACTGACCACTCTGAATGTGCCTTTAATGTTTCTGACATTATAATATTGACCATGACTCAGCTCTGGATGAAGTTGATCTGTTGCAATATTTGAGTGCATTAAATTTGTACATATTCGTGTGTAGTAATTAACTTAGATGAATAACTGTTAAAATTACAGGAAGTACCTGCCAAAGTAAAACCATCAGGCCTACGAGAGTTCTCCAGACTGCCACTAATGACACTTAAAATACACTGGAGTAAGAAACCGCCAAATTAAGAGTTTAATTCTTAAAATAAAATAACAACCGTGATAAATTATAGGCATTGTTGATTGTTTTAAATGCACAAAAGATAACGGCACAATTTAAAAAAAAACATCTTTAAAGAGAATATTTTGAATCCAGAATGAAAATGAACGTAAAGAGTTTAAATAACAAAATCACAGATTATGTTATATGATTATATTATATTTATTAGACTGTTAATATGACGTGTCTGAGGAATGTTCTACTTCCTGTTGTGTATTGTATAAACATACACATGAAAATGACATAATGAAACACGTTTTTTTTTAAATTTACTCATATTTTAAAGAAGTAGTTTGACATTTTGGGTGTCAGGCTTCATATTTAATATTTATTGGTACAGATCTGAACGTCCGACTGTCGGCATGACAGAGGAAACTATTCCTAAAAGGAAACATCAGCTGTTCACTCATCAGTCATTTTCACACTACATATCACCAGGTGATCGACAGGTCTGGTCTGTTTGGTATGGAGATATGCAAAGTTAGAATAAATAAATAAATGAATAATGCTGTTATTAATGTGGAAAGTCAGTTTTATTTTTGCACCGTAAAACCTCCAAATCATGAATGTTTGTGCGATTGTTTTGAGTGATGATTTAATATATCAGATAACGAGATTAACTTACTAATATAATAATAAGATATTAAAATATATAATAATAACAGTGTAGCTTCTATGAAATATATGAAAACATAAGGAGACTGATTTCATATTGATTATCATTGATGGAACATTCTCTTTGTTAAAGGGCTGATGATCAAATAACAATTTAACTACTAATCAATTCAACATTCAATTGCACTTTACTAAAAATATACAGTATATGTGTATATATATATATATATATATATATATATATATATATATATAAATAAATATAAAATAATGAAATAAGTTATTTTATTCTATAAAGTGAATGCAGAAATATAAAAGAACAAAATATGAGTGTTGGATCAAAAAAGAAAAGTTAAAAATACAAAAGAAATCAGTGAACTGCAGAGTCTATTTTATTTAGAGGAAGATAAATGAGCTGTAGCTGTACAGTACGAACAGCATCACTGATTAAAATAAAAAATTAACACTTTTAATTTAGGGTTTGGTTTTGTTTTGGTTTGGTTTGGTTTCTGAAACACAGTATATTATTTTATTTCACATTTAAATCATAAAGTTGGTGTGTCGCTCCTTAGTTCAGTGCAATACAAACGTGTATTTGATTAAAGTTGCGTGATGTTTCATTTTGTCATTCACTGCAGAACAACCATGTTAATAACATTTACCTTAAGCTGGATTTTTATTTCTTTTAATTTGACTCTTTATTTTGACATTTTTGCAGATTTATTGTCTAAAACGAGCTCTGAATCTGAACTCAACTGACCAAAGATCGGTGCTCTTTTGAATGCGAAAATATGTTGTTTAAATCAGAAATTTCAAAATAAAAGCATTGTATTGATTTCAACTCAAATAAGGCGTAAAAAAATTCATCTGGGAAGGATGATGCAAATGAAATATTTTCTGTTTTGGGCTGGATTTGAATTTTGATGCGTCTGTTTACACTGTGACTCTTTCACTGTTTACTACATTTAAAACACAATAAATCAGTGGGTTTGAAATCACGTGTCGTCAGACTTTGTATTCCTGTGATGACGTCTTCTTGTCGACCAACCAGGAGGTAAAAACAAAATCCCTGGTGAACAAACCTGATTCGTGTTCAACAAAAAGAAATGTCTACAGGTCAGACGCTTTGTCTGTTTACTGATGAAACTTCACTCAGTTTTAAGCTTTTGTGTTTAAATTAAAAACCTGTGGTGGGAAAAACCTCAGGGTTTTTAATTCAAGCTGAAAGGGTTTTGCAGATTTTCTGAGTGACAACAAGATAAAACTCTTTATCGTTTAATGAGTCGGACAAAATCAACTAACACCAATTTAATAGGAATAGATAAAACTAATGCAGTTTATGCAACAGCCCTGCAATGAATCTGAAATCCTTCTTCATGACGTTTATAATGTTCAGTTTGTGTTGAAACTGTTTGGATTGAACTGTAGGATCATATTGGAGGCTGAACTGTATTAATGATAATAAACTTACAGAGTCATGAAGAACAGGCCGTTAGAGACCAGGGGAAGAGGAAGGAGTCCTGCACCGGATGATCTGATCTCAGCATCATGGAGTCAGTCCGGATCACATGAGACCGAAGAACCGACGCAGGTTCTTCAAGATGCTGGAAAAAGGAGAACAGGTGGGCTTTACTTTCTGTATTTCTCTGCTGATTTTTAATTCTATTTTGTTTTCTATTTCTGAAGCCAAACCTCCGCCCTCGTGTGTGAAGGGCAGAGAATAAAGTTTATTCAAGTTATATGACTTTACTGTCATATAAGTATAAATAAGTAAGTCATATGATAAACCCTGTTTTAAGGTGGAATTTTTCCTTCTGATGAACGTGAATAACTTCGTCAAACTGAAAATAACACATTCATTTACAGTCTCTGATTTACACTCAGTGTCTTTTGTCTTTGAATGCCTCTTTCTCCGTTTCCGCTGTCCTGCTGCTGAGTCACATGACATCTTCGTGCTGCCTTCACTGTCTCCTATTGAAGTGCGAAAATGGAAAGCGAACTGACTGACAACAAACGACCCTCACGTTTTCACTCAGTCAGACAGGGAAGCAAAAAGGAGAAATAAATAGAACTGACATTTAAAAAATAAAAAAAGTTAAAGAAACAACCAAAATAAAACTAAACAAAATTTGTATAATTAAATAAGTAGAAAAGATAAAGTTGCCTAATGAAGAACAGTAAAAAAGAAAAATATTTTATATAGAGAGAGCCGCAACAAATAGTCTGTAATGGTTCTTCTCAAATATGTCGACTTTCTGTTTGTCTTTGTTATATTGACAGTGAATTGAATATTTTTATGTTTTGGATCATTGGGCATACAAAACTGTGAGTGTGATTTTATTTCATTTAAAAATCAATTAATAGATTTATCTATTAATCAGTTAATTGAGAAAATTATCAGCAAATTAAATATTAACAATTTTGTATCTCACTGTTTAAATCCCAAAGTAAATCTTAGAAATTACTAGACGATTAAAAAGAAGAAAAATCTATTTCCTTTGCTTCTTCTGGTGAAATATTACTTAACTTCACCTCTGCAGGACTTTTATTTTTTTAGGGTCACAAGCCTGTTACCACGTCAGTGTGTCTTTTTTCCCCCCCTCTATATTTCCGCTGGTCCCTGAAGGCAGCATGAGTCCTGGTTTATTAGAGAAGGACAAACAGCGGTCCGGACTAGTTCAGAGTCAGACTGAAGCAGCGATGGAGCTGAAACTGTCCCCGTTAACGCGCCGTGGAGAGGAAAACATCTGATGTGGATCCTCCGGGAATTACGCTCCGTGCTGACGTTTACAGCAGAAACTGTGAATAAAAACAAGTCTGGACTTTCTGTTTTTACTTCAGAGACACAAACTGTTTCCTCACAGCTTCCTCCGACACAAAGTTTGGAAACTCTTCAAGTGGCGTTGAAAAAGTTTTGGTAACTCTTTGGAGAAGTTTTGGGAAGAGCTGCGTTGGAGTTTTTTTTGTTGTTTTTGTTGAGAGATGTCGGAGCCGGAGAAGAGCGAAAACATTCCTGATGAGTCTGCAGGAAAAGGAAAGGAAATTCCTAACGGAGGGAATCCTGCAAAAAGCAAAGAGGTGAGAGAGAGCGGCTGCACACACAGCTGATGCTTCTGCTCTGACACACGTCTCTGTTTTCATGTGTTTCTGTGACACGTCTCTGCAGCTTGTTCCTGTTTCTTCACATGACGGCAGTAAACTGATGGACCCTTGTCCCCATAAAGCAGTTAAACCGAGAGTTACTGAGCAGCAACTTCCAGCTTCACACTGATAAACCAGTTCAGTCAGGTCTCCTGTAAAAAAAGAAAAAACATCATCAGGCTGCAGCTTCTCAAATGTGACAGTTTGGAGCTAAAGATGGAGTCTGACTTTATTTTTATAACTTTTTTAACAGACTAAATGATTCATTTTAACACAAGTGGATGATTAAAACACAAATTTCCACTATTTAAAAATAAGGCGGCCATATTTCTGGACTGAAAACGAGGGACATTTACGGTTTGGTGATTAATATCTCATTAATATATCATCATCATGGAATAAAAAAGGGGGACAATCCCGGTTTTAATGTATTTTGACCATGGTTACTGTTTTACTGTAATAAATTATGGTGAAGGCTGATAAAATGACGACTCCCTACCTTTTTAAAGCAGTTGAGAAGCCCTACTGTCTATCTATTCCTCAATTATTTATTTTCCTTTAGTTCGTAAGGTTCCACAGATCAAAAGAATCAAATCAAAAGCATTTTTCATAAAAGGTTGTGAATATTGTTGTTTTGAAGTCCATTGCAGACTGTCAGGCAACTTCTTCTTCTTCACTTTTTCTAACATGAAAACAATTTTTTCAAGTTTCATCTGGGAGCCTTTGGGTACGTTTGTTTTTGTTAGTTTGCTGAGTGAGCCAGCTAAAGTTAAAATCTATTTACTCCACTCAGTGGCCACTTTATTAAGTACAACTGCATCAACCTGTGGGTTCTTCAAGTTAATGAAAAGTTGAGAAATTGTTGAAAAATAGTTCCACACAGACACAGATGCTTGTTTTGTTTGCTTCTGGCACAGTATACTCCCGGTTCCACGGCCCGAATCTGGCCCATACAGGGTATGACTGTCAGATGCTCCACTTCCACATCTGGTCAAATTGTGGCGCACACACAGAAAATCTTGCAGCTGTCAGACAACACCAGAGTATAACAGCCAGAATCTGCCCAGATGTGGAAATATATATGGGTCAGACTCGGGCCAAGGACCTGAGCAGATGTTGAGTCAGATGTTTCATTTTGCTACAATTAATGAGACAGAAATTTCCACTTTTATCTTTCATTTGAGTTTTCACACGAGTTAAAATCTGTTTAATCCACTTTATTAAGTACACCTTCACAGTGTCATGCAATCCAATATGGCTGCAACTCATAATTCTTTTCATTGTGCATCAATCTGTAGGTTTTTCCAGTAAATGAAAAGTTGAGAAATTGTAGAAAAATGCTCATCACAGTTCCCACAGACCATGGCCCAACATCTGCCCGAGTCTGGCCCATATATGTCTACATCTGGGCAAATTCTGGCTGTTATACTCTGGAGTTGTGTGACAGCTGTAAGATTTTCTGTGTGTGCCAGAATTGGTCCAGATGCGGAGTATGGCATCTTACAATCATGTCGTATATGGGCCAGATTTGGGCCGTGGAAGCGCGAGTATACTGTGCCAGAAGAAAGCAAGGATGCAGACAATGTAGTTTCCCACCTGGATGTTTCTGACATTGAGGGGATAAGAATAGGTATAATGGAATAGGTCAGTTGTCAGAGAATTACTCAGATACTTTACAATGCATTTTACATTTTGAATTTGCATATTGCATTTAGTATTCTCACCCAGCAACAGCTTCATCCTGTAAATGAGAGTCTTGTCTGTTTCAGGATTTTGACCTGGCTGCGATCTATGTGTCCGACGCTCAGTACAACAGAAACATATTCTTTGACACGTCGCCGCAGGCCGTGAGGTGAGACGGTCACATGTTCACACATTTTATTTATTATATTCATATAATATATATGTTTATTATTATATTATACTTTTACATATGTTTATTTTCTCATCTTATGATTTGAACATCTTTTCATCTGTAAAGCGACTGTAGATCAACATGTTTCACTACGACACAACATCTTAGACTGACGCAGTAACGGCTCAACTTCATGACTTTTGATTTTTCTGAAAAGATAAATCTGGGATATTTTTCTTTTTGTGAACTAATCACATGTGCAGAGTCAAATCAGCAATATCCTACTGACGAGTAAACAGACTGTTAAACAGAAAAGCATCATCTAAATACTCACTGCAGCACCAGATGTGGATAAATCCGCTGCTGAAAATAGTCCCCAATAAATGCTTGATATGTTTCCTCCTGTTTGTTTGATTTAAAAACTACAACGAGCAGCTGATTCTTTTAAAGATTCTCATCCTCAGTAGGAACCGATGAGCTGAGAGCCACAGACAGAGGAGGGAAGAGTTTTGAGAGACGGACCAATGCGCTGTTGTTTCAGCTCTGCACATGAGATTTGTTGACGTTAATAAAAATACAGAATAACAGCAGCTAGTGTTAAAAATACAAGGTGACTAAAACTCTAGTGTGTGTGTGTGTGTGTGTGTGTGTGTGTGTGTGTGTG
>NW_019525353.1:40153-42665 GCF_002814215.2 Seriola lalandi dorsalis
CTGTTGTGTTTCAGGCCACCATGCTGGTGGAGCTGCTGTGTCTCCTGGTCTTCACCATTCGACTGGTTCACTACGCCAAGGTGATCCCTCGAGACAAGTTCTGGAAAGACCCCAAAAACATCTGCATCATCGTCATCCTCATGGTAGGAGGGGCTTATCTGCATCATCAGTCTGATGGGAGGGGCTTCTGATTTGTAAAGGGGAAACTGAAAAAAGTAAATGTGTTCATACTGACGATTCGTCCTAGTGGCAACTCGCTGCACTGAGCCCAAACTAAAACCAGACTCTTTGACTCTTTGACTCTTTAACTCTTTGACTCTTTGACTCTCTGACTCTTTGACTCTTTGACTCTTTGACTCTTTAACTCTTTGACTCTTTAACTCTTTGACTCTCTGACTCTTTGACTCTTTAACTCTTTGACCCTCTGACTCTCTGACTCTTTGACTCTTTAACTCTCTGACTCTTCAACTCTTTAACTCTTTGACTCTCTGACTCTTCGACTCTTTAACTCTTTGACTCTCTGACTCTTTAACTCTTTGACCCTCTGACTCTTTGACTCTTTGACCCTCTGACTCTTTGACTCTTTGACTCTTTAACTCTCTGACTCTTTAACTTTTTGACTCTTTGACACTTTGACTCTGTAGTGCAATACATCATAGAAACTTCATACTTACAGGACAGGTACTTCATGTGGAGTATATTATCTGGTTTCATTTTAGAGAACTTTCTTTTTACATTTGTATGATAATTAGAGAAAACTGATTTCCCAGAAACTGCTGTAACACTTTAAGCTAACGGGATCAAACTGATACCAGATATGTAGCATGCAAACATAAAACAATTAATGAGCTAATTGACTTAATTTTTCTGAAGTTTTTTCTAAAGTATTCACACCACAGGTACCCTGTATAGAGTAGATGATATGATTAGATTGGACTGGAGACCTACAGAGGGGAGGATCACTACGAACATGTTTGCATTAGAGTGTATAGACCTGGGGCTGAGGTTACATCCTGGTGACGGTTGGTGAGTCGCACATGTTCCTGGTTTTTTGGTGTGAAAGCTGAAGTCGTTGCTGTGTGCTGAGCAGAGTTCCTGTCTGAGATCTGCAGAGTCAGAATGTGCTGAGGAGACTTTCTGCCTGTTGTTGTGAAACAACCTTTAGCCGGAGAAGTTGCCTCGTCAGCGCCTTTACAGCAGCAAGTCTTCCTGGTGACTCGCAGCCACTTCATCAAATACATTAAATCACATGAAATCATATTTCATCTGTCGCCAGGATTATTGTTTATCAGCTGTTGTGTTGTAACAGTTTTGATTATTTGGGGGAATAGTTGTTTTAATTTGATGTAAAATCAAAATAAAAACTTCACTGCAGGGCTCTGTTCCTCGGCTGAGGTGCTGTTATCAGGCGAAGTACCCGCGAGTACTCGGTTGTCATGGGAACAATACTTTGTTTATTGTTCATTTTAAATTTACAAACTAAACTGAACATTCAAACATTCATTACATCATCATCCCGCCACAAGTTACACAATGCGATGTGTTGCGTGTCGGCCAGGAGGCGGCGGCGGCGGCGGCGGCTACAGAAACCAGGAGGATGGCAGAAAAACTCAGCGTTCAGAGGAAGGATTAGAGTCGAAGAAGACGATTTTAAAAGCAGTTGAATGAAATCTTCTTTGTTGAACGTGAAAACAAAGTGTGTGTGCAGTGGATGACTCCTTTTGTTCCTCTGTTTGTTCCAGCTCACTCTGGCCGACATGATCATCTACGGAGCGCTCAAAGCCACAAACTACTACGCCCTCCGCTGGTCCAGAGTCCTGCGCCCGCTCCTATTGGTCAACGTCACGGAGGGACGGCAGGTAACAGCACCACGTGTCTCACCTGTTTGGATACGGGGCTGAAAAGAGACGTATTATGATGATCCGGCCTGTTTGTCAAATGGTGAAAAAAACGAGACATAAATCTTCATTATTTACTAATTAAACAGATTTTAAACTTTTGACACTTTAATCTAAAAATGTCACAGTTATATTTTGTGTTTGTGACTCGGACGCTTTTGTTTGTTTTCTTGATCCACTGCGAATAAATAGTGAGTGTGAGATGCTCTGACGTATAACGATCATTAATAATTATATATTATGAATATATAATTATTAAACAAACTCTGATTTAATGTCACTTTATGTTGCTAAAAATCATATTTAAAGAGAAAAAAAATCCCTATTTTTACCCTTTGCCTCCAAATCCAGTTTAATTTGCACGTCAGTATTTTTCTCATAAAGGTAGGATTCAGTGACACGAGCAGGTGTGTGTTCAGGTGTGTGTTCAGGTGAGTGTTCAGGTGAGTGTTCAGGTGTGTGTTCAGGTGTGTGTTCAGGTGAGTGTTCAGGTTTGTGTTCAGGTGTGTGTTCAGGTGTGTTTTCAGGTGTGTGTTCAGGTGTGTGTTCAGGTGTGTGTTCAGGTGTGTGTTCAGGTGTGTGTTCAGGTGTGTGTTCAGGTGTGTGTTCAGGTG
>NW_019525353.1:42685-50657 GCF_002814215.2 Seriola lalandi dorsalis
AAACTCAGCGTTCAGAGGAAGGATTAGAGTCGAAGAAGACGATTTTAAAAGCAGTTGAATGAAATCTTCTTTGTTGAACGTGAAAACAAAGTGTGTGTGCAGTGGATGACTCCTTTTGTTCCTCTGTTTGTTCCAGCTCACTCTGGCCGACATGATCATCTACGGAGCGCTCAAAGCCACAAACTACTACGCCCTCCGCTGGTCCAGAGTCCTGCGCCCGCTCCTATTGGTCAACGTCACGGAGGGACGGCAGGTAACAGCACCACGTGTCTCACCTGTTTGGATACGGGGCTGAAAAGAGACGTATTATGATGATCCGGCCTGTTTGTCAAATGGTGAAAAAAACGAGACATAAATCTGCATTATTTACTAATTAAACAGATTTTAAACTTTTGACACTTTATTCTAAAAATGTCACAGTTATATTTTGTGTTTGTGACTCGGAGACTTTTGTTTGTTTTCATGATCCACTGCGAATAAATAGTGAGTGTGAGATGCTCTGACGTATAACGATCATTAATAATTATATTTTATCAATATATATAATTAAACAAACTCTGATTTAATGTCACTTTATGTTGCTAAAAATCATATTTAAAGAGAAAAAAAATCCCTATTTTTACTCTTTGCCTCCAAATCCAGTTTAATTTGCACGTCAGTATTTTCCTCATAAAGGTAGGATTCAGTGACACGAGCAGGTGTGTGTTCAGGTGTGTGTTCAGGTGAGTGTTCAGGTGTGTGTTCAGGTGTGTGTTCAGGTGTGTGTTCAGGTGAGTGTTCAGGTGAGTGTTCAGGTGAGTGTTCAGGTGTGTGTTCAGGTGTCTCATCACATGTCCAGGTGTCTTATTACTGACTGACTCACACGTCACACATGTTGTAATCTCTGGATCACGATCTGAGGCTAAACTTCCTGCTGCCAAATGAGCCGCCGGCGCCTGAACGCATCATTAGTTTGTGTCTGTGTGGAAGGAGGACGATGATGATTCCTAAACTCTGTCGTTTGTTTGTTTGTTTGTTTGTTTGTTTGTTGGTTTGTTGGTTGGTTGGTTTGTTTGTTGGTTTGTTTGTTTGTTTGTTGGTTTGTTGGTTTGTTTGTTTGTGTTCAGCTCCGCAGAGCGTTCAGGAGCATCCGGAACGCTCTGCCTCAGATCTTCTACGTCTTCCTGCTCTTCATGTTCAGCGTCCTCATCTTCTCCCTCATGGCGCTGAAGCTGCTCGGCAAACGGTGAGACAGCCGCCGTCCCTCCAGTCATTTTATAATCGATTATTATTGATCATTTTAAATCTTAAAAACCTGGAACCATTTTGTTTTCAGACATTCAAGTGTTAAAACATGTGATGGACAAATTCAAGTTATTTTGAGTTTTAATTTGAAAACCGATGCATGAAAAAGCCTGATCGAGGTGTGTGTGTGTGTAGCTGAGTGTGAAGTGTGTGTTTTCTCTGCAGAGGCCTGAAGACCATAGACGGAGCTCCGTACTTCACCAACTACCTGGAGATCGTCTTCGACCTGTACGTCCTCGTCACCACGGCCAACAGCCCCGACGTCATGTAAGACTCCTGCAGCTCTGACAAACGTGTTGAATCTGTTTGAAGCTCGCGCTGCAGCTGTGTCGCTGCAGATGTGTCGCTGCAGCTGTGTCGCTGCAGATGTGTCGCTGCAGCTGTGTCGCTGCAGATGTGTCGCTGCAGCTGTGTCGCTGCAGATGTGTCGCTGCAGCTGTGTCGCTGCAGCTGTGTCGCTGCAGCTGTGTCGCTGCAGATGTGTCGCTGCAGATGTGTCGCTGCAGATGTGT
This sequence comes from Seriola lalandi dorsalis, assembly GCF_002814215.2. NCBI lineage: Eukaryota > Metazoa > Chordata > Actinopteri > Carangiformes > Carangidae > Seriola > Seriola lalandi. Next base: position 44,482 of record NW_019525353.1, read on the forward strand.
CGCTGCAGCTGTGTCGCTGCAGATGTTCATCAGCAACTTGTTTTTCACAAAGAAAACAACGACATGACGAAATGTTTTTTTATTTTTCGTACAACGACAAAAACTAAAGATTGATGTGAAAGACGAGAGAAATAATGTCTCCCCCGAGGCAAACGACTGATTCTGGGCTTATACATCAAATGAAACGATCGTCAACATCTTCATCAAAAGAGTGAAACTAAATTAAAATCCAGTGCTGAAGTGAACTCAGGGACGTTCGCCATCACTGAAACATGATTCTGGTATAATCATGTGTAATCATGCATTTCCTTTTGTTTTGTTTTTAAAAATAAAATAATATCTTAATATAAACAAGGAAGTTGGTTATCAGACAAAAAAGGTTCTTGAATCTTTGTATTTGAGTATTTTACTAACGCAGCATCTAAATTTAGAAAATGAATTGATTAAAAACTAAACAAACAAAAAAACATTAATGTGATAAATTGTAATGACAAACAAATGTGAAGAATCCAGTTTTCTGTCTGGACCGTCTGTGACACTGGATCCTGTTTGTCGCCTGCAGCTACAGTTTTATTTAAATTTCATGTGAATTTAATTCTTAAAAATTCCAGTTTAATAACTCTGTATCTTTTATATTATAAATTAGCTTTAAAGCCACATGGACTTTTCTGCAGCGTTCTTCCTTCTTCTTTTCTCTGCAGCAGAGAAAAGAAGAAGGAAGTGGCCTCTGCACAGCGTTTTTATATGTTTCTGTGTCTGTTAATGAGGCCGCCTCACAGCTGTTCTCTGCTTCTCGTCTGCAGGATGCCGGCGTACAACGCCAGCTTCGTGTTCGCCATCTTCTTCATCATCTACATCCTCATCAACACCTACATCTTCATGTCCGTCTTCTTGGCCGTCGTCTACAACAACTACAAGAAATACCTGAAGGTGCGACGGTTTGTACAAGTCGGCTGAAAACACGTTTTCCCAGAGGCCCAGAAACCAGGAAGCAGGTTGGACCGGGTCGGTTCCGGTCCGACTGGATCAGCTGGTGTTGACAGAGAAAGTCATGTAGTGTGACATGATGAGATTTTAATCTGAAGGCTTCAGATTCAGACCTGAGCTGCCAAGTGCAAAATCCAAATCACAGCAGCTGCAGTCTTTGTGATAAAAGTAAAATGTGTCACAACGTTGTCGAGGTCGTTGGCACGAGGAGTTCAGTTAAAACAAACTGAATCTGTGAAAACAGAAGACCGGCCTGTCCAGTCTTCAGGTGTGTCCCAGGTGTTTGTGTGTGAAGATGCACCATGTAAATCATTAATTATCTTTCCTCAGACTTTAGTTGTTAGTTGTTAAAAAGAAAATGAAAAAAGTTTTGATTTTCTACAAATTTTCATAATAAGATACAAAGAAAGAAAGAAGAACACACACTTTATTTCAGGCTCGTAAATATGTGATTGTGAGTCTGTTTGTTTTCAGGCGAATTAAAGGATGAAACGTTTCATCAGCTGATCACAAAATCAAACTGAGTTCTGTTTTCTTAATCACTGAATGAACACGTCCTTGTCCGACAGGAGGAGGTACGGCAGCTGGTCAGGGCCAAAAGGCACAAGATGGTGCGAGCGTTCGCCGTCCTGCAGGAGCAGAGGGAGGAGGGGGGGGGGCCGGTGGTGACCCAGGCCAACTGGAACCAGGTGGTCCGGCTGGTCCAGCCCGACATCAGCAACGCCCACAGAGAGCTGCTGTGGAGCGTCTGTGACGACAATAACCAGGGGTCCATCGGTGGGTCTCTCACACACACACACACACACACACACACACACACACACACACTGGGTTCTGCAGCATCACGGCCGCCGACACCTCTGAGCTCTGCTGCGTCGCTATCTGAACTCTCATCTCCCACATGGAGGAAGTCAAACTGCCTCGTCATCGTCTGCAGCTCAGAGCTGAGAACAACTGACCAGAGGAGCTGATATCACATCAAGCCAGATGTTGTTCATCATCGTTGCACATGGAGGGTGTTACACACAGTGACACTTACCCATATATATGACACACACACACACACACACACACACACACACACACACACACACACACACACACACACACACACACAGCATACAGGGACACGTTCACTGTTAACCTACATTTCAGAAGGGAACATTTTACTTTAACTTGACTAGTATCTATAGTTTGTAGATAGTGTAAAGGTGTGTGTCCATGTGTAGTGTGATTATAGAATATAGATCAGCTCTAGCTTCTATATTAATACTGTGAAAGTATCAAAGCCTCAGTCCACAGAGAAATGCACACAGCCTGTATTCAGAAACTGAGCCTTAAAACCAGCCGTCAGGACTTCTGGAACTTTGTGATGTCACAATAAAGCAGTCACCAAGCCCCGCCCACCTGGACCCACCATCCAAACCTTGCAGGATTTGGTTTCTCTGAGTGTTTTTACCTGAAATCTGCTTTATTTTTATTGGATCACTCAGAAAACAGTCAGCCAATCAGAAGAGAGACTCAGAGCCTCCTCTCTTCTGATTGGCTCACTGACCTGTTGTTACTAGAGCTGCAGAGAGAAGCCTGAGAGAGGAGATGTAAAACTACACTGCACAATTATATCTTTTGATGGATCAACACTTCAAATAAAACACAGAAGAAAAAATATGGAGCTTTAAATTAGCAACACTTTGTAAAATGCTGATTAGTTAATTAATGAGTGCATCAGGGATAGTAATTCAATAATAATAATGAGGGCCCCCACCACCTTTTAGGAAATCATTGAATAAAATAGTAGAAACACTGGGATCAGCCTATAAAACACCGTCATGTGTCGATGTAGAATATAAACTCTGCATCAGACAAACGATAAAAGTGACAGGGACATGATGAGTAATGTCCCCAGTAGGAAATTAGACCATATTGTCGCCATGCAACTGTCCCTGTTTACGACTCTGTGTATCATTGGGATTGCCCGCCTGTCTGAGAGACACTTCTTGCTGGTAAATGATGTAAAATCTGACTTGATGAGCTGAGAAGAAGCACCTGAACGCACCATAAAAAACTCAGCACTGTCGGTTCAGTTCAGTCTCATCTCAGAGTCCAGTCAGTCTGAATCCTGATACGCTGCCCCCTAGTGGTCGCAGCAGAAACGACACAAAGACTATAACTACAATCACATATCATTTCTGTACACCATGGATTTAATGCAGTGGTGGAAACTACATATATAATATGATTGTATAAATTATATAAATGACCCGAAAGCTTCTTTTATATTTTTATTTATTATTTATTTGATGTAATGTTTTGTGTGTGTTGGTTAATCCACAGGTAAAGTGGCGTTCGTGCAGCTGGCCGACCTCCTGAACATCGAGGTGATCACACTCAAGTCCAGACCACACCCATTTCACAGTGTATGCCCCGCCTTCTACCTGTCGGCCCCGAGCCGCCTGCTCTGCCGGATGGTCCAGCACCGGTAAGACCGGACCAGATGTGACCAGATGTGACCAGATGTGACCTGCAGGAACGACGTCAGCTGACGGAGGTTATAACGCTGCTGTGTGTGTGTGTGTGTGTGTGTGTGTGTTTTTGCTTTCAGGGCCTTTGTGATCATGTATGACATCATCATCCTGGTGAACGCCATCTTCATCGGTCTGGACGAGGAGAACCCGATGATCGCGAACTCGGAGTGGGTGTTCCTGGCGCTCTACCTGCTGGAGATCCTGCTGAAGCTCTACGTGTTCGAGCCGCGGGCGTTCTTCTCCAGACACAGCTTCTGGAACTGGTGAGGAACGGGGCCGACGGCGTCCTCGCCTCGTGTCACGTTTACTGTTGGTTCATTGTTTGAATTTAACTGAACCTTTATCCCAAATGAGCAAAGGATTCTGGGTGTTTCTGCCGATCGTCTACAGGGAGCTGGAGTCAAAGTTCAAGTGGTTTTCGTGTGGATGAAACGAAGCGCTGAAGGAGCGTCTGCAGCTTCTGAAGCCAAAACTGTGACCTCATCTCAGATATCCCATGATGCTCGTGGGAAAATGTTCATATTCAAATTAACTAATTAAGTGTTGCACACCTGAAACGTGTCTGAAGCTCCACCTCCTGATAGATAGAAATGTGATTATTATTATTGAAGAAAATGTGCAGAATTTAGTGCAAAATAATAATAATGATAATAATAACAATAATAGTAATGATGTATTTTTCGATGTTTTGTGGTTCAGTATGAAAAGAGCTGATGAAGCTCACAATGAAAATATTTGCACTTTACAAATCTATAATCAATGAGCTGTGTCACATTCATTTCACGCAGCTTATCTTCGTCCCAGATTATAAGCATGAGGTATGTGACACGTGTTTCAGCTTCTGTGACGTGATCTGCTGCTTCGTTTATCTGCAGCGCTTGGACCCGCTTGAAGCAGCAGTTATGTTTATTATTGTTTATTATTGTTTATTATGGTTTATTGTTGTTTGTTTTTTATCATCAGGTAGTAAAAATGTTTCTGAATTATGGAGTTTAGCTTGAGGCCATAAAGTCTGAAAGAAAAAAATGTAAACATCGTTTTAAAAAAAGCCACAAACAAAAGATTTTTCTACGGAAGCCCTGAAGGCATGTAAAATCATTTTTTTGTAATACTCATTTCAGCTTCACCTGCTTTTAGTCGCATTTACACTGAGGTGATGCACTTCAGCCTCTTGTGGCTGAAATGAGTATTACAACAACAAATCCTTAAAACAATGTTTTTTCACCTGCCTTCAGGGCTTCCGTACCATTCAAAACATAAGGGGAAAAAAAGAGAAACCAAAACTGTAATTAAAAAAACAAATAAAATACAAACGCTGGCATTAAGGAATAAACTCACTCATCTTTGTATTTTGGTTTTTTTTCAGTTTCAGTTTTTTCTTTCAGACCTTTTACACTTTTTAAATATTTATTTTATTTTATTTTATTAGGATCATCTGTACAATCTAATGCAGCAGCTCTGCCGTAACCGTTATCTTATACAGCCTCATTAATGTTCAGTGTTTTGTTGACATTGATGGAAAACAATGATCTGTTGATTATTGAGGTCATGATTTAAGGTGGTGTTGCAGTCGACATCCTCTATGTTTACATGAGGCGTCAGAATATTAGAAACACCTCTGAATATGACGATGACCTCAGCGCTACAACATGTAATGATTTAACACCTTTATGATGATGTTTAAAAAAAACTGAACATTATTGGCATCATAAACGTTTATGACAGAACAGATGTATTTACATTAGATTGTACATGTTTACCTGAGTGTATTAAACTGCGTCGTATGAAACTTGTTTGCTGCAGCTGTTTAGATGTTTTCATTGGCAATTTAGCCTTTTTTTTTTTTTTTTTTTTTACAGTTGTGCGCCCCCTGCTGGTGAGCAGTGCAGCTGCAGTGACTTCAGATATGTATCCAGCAGTGTGTTGGCATGTTTCATGGACGTATTATAAGAACTGGACACTGGACTCAAAGATTTCTCCCCGTCACTAAAGTGAAAACAGAAAGTTTTACACGTATAAAACCATTTTTTTGTAGTTGGACGTATCCTGTCTCTTTTAAAATGGAGGTCAATGGGGGAAATGATTTTTAGGCTGTGGGGGAGTTTTTTTAGTTGCAGTACCGCAAGTGGCCACCGGGGCAGATTGTCAGCATCCATCTCTGTTGATACATCCATGATACGTTTCTGTTGTTGTTGTCATGAGTGACATCATGTGGGAAACGATGAGCTTCGTTTTAAGCTAACGCTGGTTTTGCTTTCAGCCTCGTCGCTGCTGAAGAGAAGTTTTTATAAGTTCAACTCCAAACATTCGTTTTCTAATTTTTTTTTTCTTTTTTAACTATTTTGTTTCCAGGTTCGACACCTTCATCGTTATCTCTGCCCTCATCGCCACGATCGTCAACTCTGCCGTGAAATCATGTGAGTGTTGATGGTTTTAGAGAGAGAGAGAGAGAGAGAGAGAGAGAGAGAGAGAGAGAGAGAGAGAGAGAGAGTCTGGACTCAGGACATTTTTCAATTGTAAATTGTTTTAAAAAATGAAATTGCTCCAGTTTACTGACGTATCTGTGTTGATGAACCCGTCCTGTTGTAGCGGGCGGTTACACCAGCCGCCAGATCCTGGACATCGTCTTCATCCTGCGAGTCCTCAGACTGATCCGGGTGGTGG
>NW_019525353.1:50677-56582 GCF_002814215.2 Seriola lalandi dorsalis
AGAGAGAGAGAGAGAGAGAGAGAGAGAGAGAGAGAGAGAGAGAGAGAGAAAGAGAAAGAGAAAGAGAAAGAGAAAGAGAAAGAGAGAGAGTCTGGACTCAGGACATTTTTCAATTGTAAATTGTTTTAAAAAATGAAATTGCTCCAGTTTACTGACGTATCTGTGTTGATGAACCCGTCCTGTTGTAGCCGGCGGTTACACCAGCCGCCAGATCCTGGACATCGTCTTCATCCTGCGAGTCCTCAGACTGATCCGGGTGGTGGACAGCATCAAAAGGTTCGATCCACGACTGCACGTTTCACTGATTCAGTCATCAAAAAATACTTGGCTGGACACCTGGGACGGGCTCCTTTGTGTAGAGATGAGATCATGATGTGACGTCACTTCCTCATCTGTCCTGATTGGTCCGCAGTTTTATGGCTGAATGTGTTGCTGTAGTAACGATGAGGACTGTTTCCTCTTTTAGGTTTCGTACAATCATCAACACCCTGATCAGAATCGGACCAGCCATCCTCACGTTCGGGCAGCTCATCATCGTAAGTTGCAGATTTTCCTGTTGAGATATTATATTTTATATATTTTTCACTTAGAAAAATTGTAAGTCGTCCAGACGAGAGCGAGAAAGATCTCTTTGGCTGCCCGGTCAGTGATGCTGCTGAGGTTCGTGGGCGTGCTGATGTAGATGAAATAGACAGCTAGCAAGTGTGTTAGCCATAGCATGCTGTTGTGCATGTTTGGCACTAGTTAGCGTTTCCCTCCTGTTTATTTAAATCCCTGTAAACAAACAGCGACATGTGGTAAAGGCCGGAGAAACCCGCCATCTGCAGTTTGTGCTTGGGAACAAAAGGTTGATGGGAACAAAAGTTTACACCGTTGTGTTCTCAGGTGTTCTCCAGAGCAGAGCACTTCTACATTCTGATTGGCTGCCTCATTAGCATACAGTTGCCCGCACTTCCACACCGCTCAGGACACGCTGCTAACGGGCATGCCGCCGTTCGCCGCCGTCGCACTTAAAACATGAACGACGTACAGAGACAGGCTGTTCTTAGATACAGTCGTACTGTGAGCTGAATGCTAACTTTAGTATGCTAACATGCTCACATAATGCTAACAGGCTGATGTTTAGCAGAAATAACGTTTAATGTGTCCACCATCCTAGTTTAGCATGTAAGCCTGCTATAATTAGCTGTTTAGCTAAGAACAGCTGAGGCTGATGGGAGTCTGGTTAGTTTTGAAGGACTGGTGACCTGATGGTGGCGCTAGAGGAAAAGTCAGAGGATCACCAAAGTTTATCCTGAGGGGAACATGAACGTCTGCTGCTAATGTGGCTAAAAGAGTTAGCATCCCAGTGTCCTGACCCTGACTGGACCTCCTCCTCCTCCTCCTCCTCCTCCTCCTCCTCCTCCTCCACAGGTGGTGTACTACGTCTTTGCCATGGTGGGGATGGAGCTGTTCAAAGGGAAGGTGAAGTTTTATGAGAAGGACTCTGGTAACCCGGCGGGGGCGTACTGTGGGAACCCTCTGCTGCAGGGAACCGACTTCGCTAAACTCAACTACTGCAAGAACAACTTCAACAACGTGGTGTCCTCATTCATCCTGCTGGTGGAGCTCACCGTGGTCAACCAGTGGCACGATATCCTTTTTTACTTGAATGCCTCATACTTAAAATCTAAAGCTCTATACTCACGATGAAATCCTCCTGCTGGTCTTCCTCACAGATTCTTCCTCTCGTGATGTTTGAAAGTCATTTCTTTGATCCAGTTGATTCAGATTTGTGTTGAACTCTGTGATTCCTTAACGTGACTTCACTGCTCAGCAGCGGCTTCGCCGCCGTCACCCACGTGTCCGCCAGGATCTTCTTCATCATCTTCCACATCTTGGTCGTCATCGTCATCATCAAGTAAGACTGATGCGAATCACTGCCCCTTTCTCCTCACACTTGCTTATCCCATGAATGACATCACAAGTGTTACTAAAACATAAACATCTCATCTTTATTATAATCAGTCTGTGGACTAATTGTGAGTTAAACAGCTACAGTTTGTCTGTTTTTCTGCTGCTTCATAATAATCCTCCACATCTGTTTATCCTGGTTTATCTTTCATCATAAAGCAACATGTTTTTAATTGTTGGACTGTAGAAACTTTTAAAGCTCCATGTTTCCAGTGTTGATCCATCAGAAGATATAAAAACCATCTCAGTGTAGTTTCACATCTCCTCTCTCAGGCTTCTCTCTGGAGCTCTAGTAACAACAGGTCGGTGAGCCAATCAGAAGAGAGGAGGCTCTGAGCCTCGCTTTTGATTGGCTGACTGTTTTCTGAGTGATCCAATAAAAATAAAGCAGATTTCAGGTAAAAACACTCAGAGAAACCAAATCCTGCAAGGTTTGGATGGTGGGTCCAGGTGGGCGGGGCTTGGTGACTGCTTTGTTGTGACATCACAAAGTTCCAGAAGTCCTGACGGCTGGTTTTAAGGCTCAGTTTCTGAATACAGGCTGTGTGCATTTCTCTGTGGACTGAGGCTTTGATACTTTCACAGTATTAATATAGAAGCTAGAGCTGATCTATAATCACACTACATCGTTAATAGTTATATTATTCGTTCAGTGTAACAACTTCATGCTAAATTCACAACTTAAATATTCTGGCATGAAATGATTTAAATTATCTTCTGTTTGTATCTACATGATCCTCCATGGACAGATAATGAGACGAGTCGTTGCTCCTGAGGGAAACAGTGTTGGAGCTTTATCTTGAGCAGATTCTGCAGTTTCTTTAATGAGTATTGATTGATTACTATTGATGAGTAATGATCTCATGAGAAGTGTTACACAGCAGTTTGTACTCTGCAGTAAAACAAATAGATCTTGTCTTATCGTAGAAGTTTCGTAAGTTTTCCTGAGTATCACAGTAAACCAGTGAGAGTTGATTGTACATGTATTGGTTCACTGCAAACAGGAAGTGCTAATAGCTAATTCGGTATCTGTTTAATGGTGCCAATTTAACAAAATGTGAAAAAAAATATAGGCAAAAAATAAATGGTGCTCAAGTTGTGGTGTCTGTGTGTAATATAGCCACAACTAAAGCACCTGCAGAGGGTGTCGCCTTCGCCGTCTGTCACATCATGTCCGTGTGCGTTGTGTCTCTCGGTCTGTTGTAATCACGTCTCCCCGCTGTCGTCCCTCAGTATCTTCGTGGCGTTCGTCCTCGAGGCGTTCTTCGTGGAGTACTCGGTGGATAAGAGCGACCTGCAGACGTCTCTGGAGAAGAAGATCGAGGAACTGGAGCTGGCTGTGGAGCAGTACGTTACCATGACAACCAAACATTCAACATTCAAACATTAACTGGAACACACCTTTACAAAACTGTTAAATTAATACTTTTGACCATAAAACAAAACTTCCTAAACTTTAATTCGGATGGATTATTTTAATAGAAATAAACTGAAACCAAAAGCTGACTATCTAATCTAAGTGACTAAAACACTTTAAAGTACTTCAAAGTACTTTAAAGTACTTCATTTGTTTACAGCATATTTTTCAGAGTCTGACAATAAATTGGACATTTCACATTTTTAAAACAATGGCTCCCAACGTTTCTGTTTTGTGACCCTTAAACCAAAAACCTGCTTCTAAACCCTCGTTTTTACCTTGTGTTTAATACAGTATATATATATATATATATATATATATATATATTTTATTTATTTATTTTTTTTTTTCCTATAATTCACAAAAACAAAGCAAAGATTTGAAGAAAATCTGAAATGTTTAAGTTTTCAGCTCTTGTCCAGGTTGAGAATCATTAGTTTAAAGTATATAGATGTGGACTAAATGATAATTAGCAAATTTAACTTTAAAATTTAGCTTCAAAATAACGAGAAAAAATAATTCTGATTCAGTTTTTGTGACTCACGTTCACTTAGTTATTTGATGTTGTTTTGCCCTGAGTGTCGTCTGGAAGGCAACATTATAAAACATGCTGTGTAATAACTGTCCGTGCTGTTTTCTATAAACCAGGGAGAAGATGCAGGATAACCTGGTGAATGCTATGGAAACCATTGACAACGACCTGGGAACCGGCCAATCACCAGCAGCAAACAAACCCAGCCTGATGTTTAAAATCGCTTCGAAAAGTAAGAAACTCTCAGAGCCCGAGGGACGTAACTCGCGTGGAGAAAAGACGAGATGATTTTAAAGAATCAGAGAATGAGAGGGAACGTTTGTAACAAGTGCATGCTTTTATTTTGAAAGGGTGCATTCTTGGGATCTGTAGAAAATCTACAATCTAATTATCATTATTTCATTATAATGTGATAAGTTTCTATGTTGTAATAACAGGAACCTTGTCTCAGTAGACACTGTAGCCTGGAGCAGATCAATAACATGACTGATAAACTGTATTTACAGTCGTTATATAAAGAAACAATTTAACATACAGCTACATCATCATGTTATATCTTTATTAGTCATGTGATATTATTTCTTGTTTAAATATTATATGGAACTTTCTTGTTATAATAATTATTAAAATATATGAAATTATTATGTTTTAATGAGAAACGTTTGTTTTAATCAGATATATTGGTTTTGTGAAATAACAATAATGAGATAAAGTGATTTGTTTATATAGAATTGAATAGAAGAAATGAAGAGCACAGTATTGATTATCAGTCCGGGTGGAGTTGCTGATTCTGTGGGTGTGTCCTGTCAGGGTATCGGACGGTGGACGCCTTGTTGCAGCGGATGTTCGAGGCCGATCTCGACCCTGAAGACTTCGCTGAGAACGACGACCCTGAAGCTCAGACCAACGGGAACTTTGCGAACCCGACGTTCAGCTCCGTATAGACACTTATGTACAAATATATATGAAGGGAAGCTGATACTATCATTTATACACAGTTTTACACGCAGTATCGTCTCCTAGTGCCAGTTATGTGTCAGTCTGATGTTTGTTCAGTGCAATGTGTCGATCAGGTCGTAATCTGAGTCATGTCCAGTGTTATATTTTTATATTTCTGTCCTGTAGCTCTCTGTAGAGACACAAATGAAATTAGTATTTTTCACATAAAGAGTATTTACACTGATGTTTAATCTGTGGGAAGTTTTTCCAGTTTTTATATTTATTTTTATGATATATTTCTCTCTGTTCTCGGAACATGAAAAACAATGACAAGAAAAAGTCATAATATTTTGGGGGGAAAAAAAGTTGTAATTTTATGAGAATTCAGTCACAATTTTACGATAAAATCATAATATTTTGTGGAAAAAAGTCGTATTTCAATAAAGATTTGTAATATTTTGAGAAGTCATATTTCAAGAAAAAAAGTTGTAATATTACAAGAAAAATTTTGTAATTTTACGAGAAAATGTCGTAATATTTCAAGTAAAAAATTACAACTTGTTTCTTGAAATATGACTTTCTTGTAAAATTACTACTTTATCTCATAATTTCAATTTTTTTCCCTCAATGTGGCTCCTAATACTCCGCCCATCCACTTCCTGTCCTCTCCCATTGATCAGCGACCCCTTAGATTTATCTGGGGTCCCTTTAGAGGCCCCGACCTCCATGTTGGAAACCACTGGACTGAACTAACTGACTGTGTTTAAAGTGGCTGGAGCAGCTTCACCAGTAAAATGCTGCTGAAGCTTCAGTGACTCAGGTTTAATGATCTGATGATACTTTTACTACTGATACTTCAACTACATGATACTTTTACTACTGATACTTCAACTACATGATACTTTTACTACTGATACTTCAACTACATGGTACTTTTACTACTGATACTTCAACTACATGGTACTTTTACTGCAGATACTTCAACTACATGATACTTTTACTGCTGATACTTCAACTACATGATACTTTTACTGCTGATACTTCAACTACATGATACTTTTACT
>NW_019525353.1:56602-62405 GCF_002814215.2 Seriola lalandi dorsalis
TACTGCTGATACTTCAACTACATGATACTTTTACTGCTGATACTTCAACTACATGATACTTTTACTGCTGATACTTCAACTACATGGTACTTTTACTACTGATACTTCAACTACATGATACTTTTACTGCTGATACTTCAACTACATGATACTTTTACTGCTGATACTTCAACTACATGATACTTTTACTACTGATACTTCAACTACATGATACTTTTACTACTGATACTTCAACTACATGGTACTTTTACTGCTGATACTTCAACTACATGATACTTTTACTGCTGATACTTCAACTACATGATACTTTCACTGCTGATACTTCAACCACATGATACTTTTACTGCTGATACTTCAACTACATGATACTTTTACTGCTGATACTTCAACCACATGGTACTTTTACTACTGATACTTCAACTACATGATACTTTTACTGCTGATACTTCAACTACATGGTACTTTTACTACTGATACTTCAACTACATGGTATTTTTACTGCCGATACTTCAACTACATGATACTTTTACTGCCGATACTTCAACTACATGATACTTTTACTGCTGATACTTTAACTACATGCTCATTTTATTTTTGATACGGACTCCGGACCAGCAGGGGGCGGTGTGGAGCTGCAGCTTCAACATGGAGATACAGAGGAAGTGTGTGTGTGTGTGTGTGTGTGTGTGTGTGTGTGTGTGTGTGGTGCTGATGCTGTGGAGATGGAGCAGAGGGAGTGGATCCTGCTCGGCTCTCTGTCGTCCGGACGGAAAACAACATTCAGGTAAGAAACACAACAAACAAACAAACAAACAAACAAACAAACAAAAGCCGCGTCGCAAACAGAGAAACGAACCGAACCCGCCCGGTCGAAGCGAACATCGAACACGAAACCGAAGCGACGTGATGCTGATGCTGAGGAGTCAGGCTGTCGCTGTGTGTGTGTGTGTGTGTGTGTGTGTGTGTGTGTGTGTGTGTGTGTGTGTGTGTGTGTGAGTGAGGGAGGCCACAGGAAGGATGTCGGACCAGTAGAGTCTCATTAGAAAAACCAAATCTATCGGATTTATTGTGTTTTATTAAGAAAATAAAAGCCTCGCGCTGCTCCGGATGTTGTTGGAACGTCGTGACATGGAACCACCAGGAGAACAGCGTTAGAACAACAGTAGAACAGAGAACAGCGTTAGAACAACAGGAGAACAGCGTTAGAACAACAGTAGAACAGCATTAGAACAACAGTAGAACAGCATTAGAACAACAGTAGAACAGCGTTAGAACAACAGTAGAAAAGGCTCGACGCTAAAGGAAGGGGACGATGAGGCGTTCAGGTGCTGCTCGGAGGGTGGGACTGAACAGCGCCGCCTGCCTCACTCAGCTGCTACCGTCTGATTATAAATGAGGGAGTCACCGTCAAGGTGGATTCATTAAATACAGCCCCCCGCATCCGGTCAATATTTTCAAAATAAAAAGATACAATTAAATATAAAATCAAAAAAAAAATAAATAAATAAAAATGTGAAAGTATTAAGGAGGTAGGAAACATGGTGGTTGTTTGTTTACAGTGGTGGAATATTTTCCAATCTTCTTAAATAAATAAAACCTACCAAAATAAAATTAACAATTTTCTAAAGGGAAAATATTACAGTTGTAGTATTTTGTTTTTTATTAAAAGTAGAATCCAGTATCAGATAGTTAGTAGCAGTAAAAAAAAAAAAAAAAGACGAAAAATATAGTTATTTGCATCTTTACGACACGGAGCATTGTGATTAATAATCTTATTTTGGTGTAATATGACAATATGAAAAGTAAATAAAAAATACTGATTTAATGTCTATGTTTTTTTAATCCAGAAAAACACAGTGGGCAGTTCCCATTTTGAGCCCTGAGTGATGTCTGCAGGTATTCCTTCAGACCGCATGCCTTAATAGCCTTCACCAGTAAACAAGGTGAGGCCTGGTTGTAATCTAAACAGATCCGCCAAGAACCTGATTCTACCTGCTTGTTGTGCTTATTGAGCTATATCTGCAGCTCAGGATTACTCTCATTACTGATTAATCTGCCAATTATGTTAATTAACCATTTTGTCAATAAAATGTCAAATACATTTTTAAAAATAATTTTTCCGGAGCCCAAGGTGACGTCTTCAAATGTCTCATTTTGTTCAACGAGCAGTAAAAAGTAAAAATCCATGTGCAGTTCTCACGTCAGAGGTTAGAGTTTAGAAAACTGCTGCTTGTACATGAATCTGTCGGTGGCTCAGGACCAAAATACAAAAAGGTCAAAGATCTGAAACAGAAATGTGATAAAAATGGAGAGTTTTCTGAAACGCTGATTCACGTTGACGCTGGACAGTGACATGTCCTGAGACGCTGATGGACATCGCTGCAGTTTGACACCACCGTGTGTGTGTTGTCTCTGAATATATTAATGTTCTATTACTGTAAGGAGCCGCAGAGAGCTGGTTCAGGACTCTCCAGAGACCAGGTCCACGTCCAGAGTCCCGTCTGTGGTTCAGACAAACCGCTCTGTGGTTCCGGTCGGTTAAAGATGGAGGTTCAGGTTGAATGTAGGATCTTTCTCTGAGCGGAACCTGGATCTGTGAGAGTCTGAACAGAACCAGAAACAGTTCAGCTGCTGGAGTCACAGGTGGAGGTTGTTCTGTGAGATCAGATATTTTGGTGGAAAATGTCTGTGAACATTTTACTGAGTCGTTCAGTATCAACGTATTTGCAACTTGCCAAACACGTAAATTAACAACATTTCCTCGTTAATTCCAGTTTCTCCTCTTTTTCTCTGTTTATATCTCAGTAAAGTCTCAGGCAATTAAACAATTAAATAATGTATCAAGAAAATGATCTACAGTAAAATAAAGTAAATCAGATACAAAATAATAAGTAAAGTTTATTGTATCTCCAGGTGTAATAATGGTACTGAGCACACACTGTTCCTTAAGGAAAGAAATGACATCATTAATGTTATCAACAAAACAGGAAAACATATTAAACTCTATAAATATATCTCAAATTAGTAATATATATATATATATATATATAGATCAAATAGTTACTGATGAATATAGTAATATATAATAATACATCGTTCAATAGTAAAAGTCAGGTGGATATTCCTAAAATCTGGACGTGAGGTGCAGGATTGTCCATTTAACAGGATGAACATTAAATAAACAAATAATGAACAACCACATCTTCAAATTAAAACAAAAAACATTAACTTTTATTTTAACATTTTTAACATAAATGTTCTTTATCAGCTGAGCTTTTATTATTGACATTGCATTGTTTTAATCATTAATTAAAACTATTTCTTTTTGAGAACTTAAATATTGCACCAGAGCAGAGCAGCAGGGACATTATGTAACTAAGGTGAATGTGAGGCTGAACAGTCTGTATGGAATAACACTGAAGTCTATACCAAGTGCTGATGCAGCAACACTGTACAGTGATAGCAATATACTGTAGTGTACATTAGTGCAGACATAATTAACTGTACATTGAATATAAAATATGATTCATTTCCATAGTGTTATACATGTTGACAGTATATGCAGACAAGCACTGAGAGATTAAATAAACATTAAGTTTACAGATAAATAAAGTAATAATAAAAACGATGATAATATAAAACATATTTATTAGAAAGGTGGAAAATGAAAGGAAACATAAAAAAATCCCACTTTGTTCTTTGTTGAGGGAAGTGTGCTTCAGAGGGAGTTTTATTTTGAAAGCGGTGGCCGGATGTTGTGGTTGTGGTTGTGTGACGGGGGCTTGACGCTGGTGGAGGCAGAGCTGCAGTGCGGACAAACAGGCTGGAGCCGGAGAACCTGACACCCACAGCCCGCCTCATCACCGCCGGCCCGGACACCCTCAGCCGGGGTTCTGGATCTGGTTTTTCCCCCCCGGTTTGACTCCTGGATCCGGTCCAGCAGGAGGGGGACCACTAGTCCGCATCCACTAGTCCGTCCGTCCTCCTCCTCCTCCTCCTCCTCCTCCTCTTCAGCTGCAGCAGCGGAGAACCGGAGGAGGACCCGGACCCGGACCGCAGCGGGGTTTTTAACTCCTGGACTCTGAGGGGAAATAAAATCTGGTTTTTGTTTCTTGCCGGACTCCCTGGTCCTGCAGGGGGTCTGCTCTGCACCGGACGGCCGGGCTGAGGACGGACCCGGTCTGGTTTGATATTGGGGACTGTTAGAGGAGAAATCAATGGTGGTTTAGTCCTGTGGGAGTCTGAGGCCCAAACCCCGGCCCCCCTTTAGAGGAACGGTGGGTTTTCTGGACCAGGACGTTTTGTGCCGAAATAAAATCCCAGATGAAGATTCCCAAAAGGCGGAAAAGGAGCGGACGGTGCGCCAGGTAGGCCTGACCCGGACCAGATCTGGCCCGGACTAGAGAGATCAGACAGTGGGTGTGTGTGTCCTGCAGTGATGCGCTAACGGAAGTGAATTTATTGATCCGCGTCTAAAACGTTTGATCAGAATCAGATAGACCGGGACAGATCCGGGTGGTGTCACCGTAATGATCTTTAATTCATAACTCGGGTCAGTCCGGGCCAGATTTATTGATCAGCAGGATGTGATGGTGCGCATGCGCACAGGGGACCCATGACTGTGCACTGCAGAGAGGAACGATTCAATATGAGTGATGCAGAGAGGGAAGGAGAGGCAGAGAGGAAGGGGGGGGGGGGGCGGTAAACCTGGACCAGAGCGGAAGTGTGTCACTGAAACATCCATTCAACCTTTAATTATTTCATTTTTCAAAATTCACCTCAGCTTGTTTTATTAATTAATATTATTAAAGCACCTTTTGTTGTCAGAGCAGAGCAGCAATAACATCACGTGACAAAGGTGAAGCAGGAAGTCTCAGGTACGGAAGAACATTTAGATTATATAAATATTCAAGACAAAGATTTGTGAGGGAGGAAGACAGGAAGTAATTAACAATCATTAATAAATATTCAACAAAAGAAGAAGTCAAAACATTTATTTAATTGTGTTATTTTAACATGAAATAATATTTGTGCATTTTTATACACAATATTCTTAATGAAGCGATCTGAGCTTTAATCATCTGTTGTCATGTTGTTGCCGGAGCAGAACAGCAGTTATATAACAAAGGTTAAAGTTAAGATCTTTCCTTAATCCCTGTTTTTAAGATTAAGACATTTATTTAAGACATTTTAAGTTTTGATCAATAATAAGAAATTAAAATTTTTGAGAAATGAAATGTTTCCAGAGCAGAACAACAATAATATGATGTAAAATCAGATCTACAGTTCTGATGTATGGAACAACTTTTGTACCAAAATTTTAATATTAATTTTTATTATAATATTTAATTAATTCAAACAAATAAAGAATAACAGCATCTTCAGGCAAATACATGTTAACTTACATTGTAAGTTTTAATCAATAATTAAAAATTAAAAATCGGAGAAATGAAACGTTGTTGCCGGAGCAGAACGACAATAATATTATTAAACAAAGATGAAATATATGTAGATGTACAGTTCAACGTTCAGGATAACGCTCTGAAATGAAGAGATTTAAGGACAATATTTATATAAGATCACAGCAAAGAAACAAATGAGTCAATATTAATGTTAATTAGAAGCTTCACTGAACATTTTTGTTAATTTGATGTAATTTTGTTTTTCATTTTTTCACATATTTATTCTTTATTTGGTGACTTGAGCAGACACCGTTCTCCGTTCGCTCTCTTTCCATCACTACAACGTAGTTTAGTACATCACTTTATGTTGTTATTGTTTCCTGCTGATAGTTTGCTTTGAT
>NW_019525353.1:62908-77992 GCF_002814215.2 Seriola lalandi dorsalis
GATGCAACCACGACAGAGCGATCCCCAGCTAGCAACGTTAGCATTGTAGCTAAGGCGGCACTGTACTAAGAAATGTTGTACGGTGCACAAAGTTTGAATGAGTATCTGAATGAGCTGCCATTTACTTATTTCAACGTGCTTGTTTTATTTTTGAAGTGTTTTCCCGCTGGTGTAATAATCCCTGTGATGTCACCGGCTCCAGCAGCTGTTTCAAAGTTGATCTTCAGACATTAGCTCAGGGGGTTAGCGCTACATCTGAAAATGCATCTCAGCTTTAAACTCAGGAGACAAACTAGTGATTTTGTATCTGTGGTGAACATCAAACATTCATTGTAGCATGGTAAACATAGATCTGTAAACATAGATCTGTAAACATAGATCTGTTTACCATGACGTCATTTAAGCAGAATGAGTATAACGCCGTACGTTAATGGCTAATTAGCTTCCTTCCTGTGATAGGCCATGGCATTAGCTAGCTGCGCGGCTAACTGCTGAAGCAACAAATAGACTGCTAGCATGTGTTTTATAATATGGCCACCGCGTATTTACTTGTCAGAACTGTCTTACTGAGTGTTTTTTATTTTCTTGTTACTTATTGATCGGTGCTTAAGTCAGCCAATGAAATCGTCCCATCGATGTATCGGTCAAGCTCTGATTCTGACGCTAATACTTTTATCCTTCTACTTAAAAATACATTTTTGAATGCACTTCTTGCACCACTTGCACAAGGGTTTGGAGAAAAGTCAGAAAAGATAAACATAATTTGTGCAGCATTAATTTGTTATAAGTTGACAGTTGAGATTCATGGAGGGTTTGGGAACCACTCGTTTGGAGAGGTCAAACCTCTGAAAGGCTAAAAAGTAAAGAAAAATCAACCTCTTGAAGCTGAAATGATCCGTTACATCACAAAATAAACAAAAACATGAAGTTTGCCCCGTGGGTGGCGCTAGAGGAAAGGTTATGAGGTCACCAAAATGAGGAGACTTCATCCTCTGCGGAGCAGGAACATGTTTTCAGAGCAACGTCATCATCTTTGTGTTTTGGTGAATCTGGCATCACGTGGAAAAGATGAATGAAAGGTGAATAAATCCAGTTTTGTTGACGTTATATAATTATATTTGCTGTCTGAGGATCTGAAGGCGTTGCCCCTCCATGCTCCGCCCCCCCTGTGATATCACTGTTTGAGCGTGTGTGTGCAGGTCGGACGGCTGCAGCGGTCGGTCGTCGTCCTTCTCCTCTCATGGTTAACTGTGCCCTCTGTTTTGGCTTGTAGGCTAACACAGGAACAGGAAGGGTTTTGTCCCGCTCAGGATTTGTTGTAAGCCGTCAGGTTTTCCGGGAGCTCAGAACTATGGTGAGCTCTGACTGACTGACTTCATCAGATCAAAACTGGAATGATGCAAAACCCGGCTTCTGGCAGAGCACCCCCCCTCCTCCCCCCTCCCCACTAGTAACAGATTGGTAGACTTGTAGGTGAAGAAGAGAAGAAGAAGAGCAGACTGCGGTTTGAAGGTAGAGAAAGTGTCTGTGAGGATGTTTCACTCTGATCTGCTGCTGAGACGCTGAGACGCACCAGGACGTACTGATGCTGGACCACAGAGTCTCTCTCATTTACGCCTGTTTTACACTGCAGTGTTGTTGTCAGCGTCGTTATATAATATATACAACACCACGATGTATGTTACTGCGCAATATCACCAGGAAGGAGACGACACCAAACAGTACAATAAGATTTAACGTGAAAAAATACTGAAGAATTCTACGATGCTACACGGTGACACACGATATGACACAACACAACAATACAGTAACATGCAGTATGAAAACATGCTACACAAGCTACGCTACTATACAGTATATATGCTGTGTACTATAATACAATCCAATATCATGAAGTTATGTGGAAGGATATAAACATTATACAGGATCATACAATACTCTGTAATAATAATAATTAATAATAATAATAATAATGATAATAATATACGCTACTGCTACAGTGTACTAATACTTTAAAACACTATACCATATTATACACTTTATTTTTCTGTTTTACTTTACAACTCTATGCAAATACCAAAGTACTGCATTACACTATACAATAACATTCTGTACTTAGTTGTACTGTAACATACTGCAGTACAGCCCATCCTATAATATGTAGTGTATACTATACTATGCTAACCTATATTTAGCTATACTACTACAAATCATATACCATACTATATCACTTTACAATATTGTAGTATATATATTTAACTATGTTAAATCCATCATTGGATTTTCTGATAATATAAATATACTATATAGCTACGCCATTGCATGTACAAATACTATACTGCATTTTATTATACTATACTCGACAATACTCTACTATACTATACTATACAATACTCTATTATACTATACTCTACTATATTTTACTATACTATGTTAACTATACAATACTGTACTATACTATACTATACTGCATTTTATTATACTATACACGACAATACTCTACTTTACTCTACTATAGTATACTATACTACACTCGACAATACTATACTATACTATACTCTACTCTACTCTACTATACAATACTTTACAATACTATACTATACTATACTATACTATACTATACTATACTATACTAAAAGATATAATAGTAATTCAATGCAAAGCTATAACTATGCTATAGAAAACTTTACTTATGATTTACTGTACTACACCAAGCAAATATTGTACTATACTACACTTTATATATTATATATTATATTATTATAACACATGATGTAATGGGATACACTATAATGACTTTATAATAACTTTGCTATAACTACGCTATATATAAAAGACTCAGTTATACTAAACGATACAAAACTATATGATCATATTGTTCTTTCTGATACTATATTCTGTTGCTGTTCTATTAGGGCAGTTGTGATTGGCCGGTTAGTCTCTGTGCTGTTGTGTAAGACTGTTGCAGCGTACTCAGGGAGACTCTGTGGCCCCGCCCTCTGCGGTGACTGGCGGCTCAGCAGCGTTTTGAGGCCTGCAGCAGGTTTCACTACATCTCCAGTGTTACAGTCGCTCCCACCTGCTGGTCGCTGTGCAGCTGATGATGATGATGATCATGATGATGATGACGATGCTGCTGCTGTTTAACAGAGCTGTATCACTGCAGGTGCAGAGAAGCCTCCTCCCCTCCTTCCCAGTCCGTCCAGTCCTCTGTCAGAGCTGGTCTGACTGGAAACACAGCGGACACTCTCCATTGTATCTGCAGTCCGCCTGAGCTCTGCATGCACCGATGACGGCCCGTGGCATTGCATGCAGAACAGCATGGTTTGGGGACTGACATGCATCACTTTGAACTTCAAAATTTTCCCCCACGAATCCACTGAAAACTGATAACCATTCATGGCAGACATGTTACCAGAGCAGAGGAAGAACCCAGAGTTCAGTTCAGGTCGACGGAGTGGAGAGAAACTAAATTGACGTGATAACAGATGAATGTAGTTTCCGACAGCGGCTGTGAGAGCGATGCTCAGTGAGATACAGACCTGCTCATGTTAGTGTTTGAGTCTCTGACAGGGAACCACATCCTGCACCACTAATCCATATTCAGTGTAAAGGAACAGTGTTTATGGTTGGCTAGTTCATTTCATTTCATTTATTTATTTGCACAAGTTTAAATCAAAGAAACGGCATAAAAATTATTGTTTCCAATTTTTTTAATTATGTATTTTATTTAAATTTTTGCGTTCATTAATTTATGAATTTTTTATTTGCACAAGTTAAAATAAAAAAAACGACATGTTTTATGTCATTTTTTTTATTTTAACTTGTGCAAATATTAATATTAATAGTATCATTTCATTTTATAAAAATTATTCTTTTTACCAATTTTTTCAATTATTTATTTTATTTTACTTTTTTAAAAGTATTAAAGTATTTTTTTGTTCATTAATTAATTATTTATTTGCACATTTTTAATTTAATTTTGTATTTTTAAATGTATTTATGTTTATTTTTAGTAATTTATTGATTGATTGATTTGACGACTACAGTTATTAATCAGCCACTAACCCAATTTCAACCATCCCACGCATCGTTTACAGCAGCATCCAAGTTTGGCCCATTTTTACAAAGACTAAGAAATTGAGAATTTGAGCAAATGCCACATTTTCTGCATAAAACAATCACGTATGAGCTCAGTTCAAATGATCCCAAAGCTTGACCAAAGACTGTGGGACTTTCTTCCCCCTGAAGTCGTCCTCTCAGGCAGAGCTCCCTCCCAGGCTGTTTGGTCCCTAACAAGCTCCTCCACAATAAATCAAAAATTCAACCCACTCTCATCCAGCTCAGTGGCAGATGCCTCAGTGTAAATGTACATGGAGCTTGTTGGGTGTGGTCCTGGACGTGGGAGCTACTCTGCCTGCCAGGACAGATACAGGGAAAAATGACCCGCAGTGACAAGTTTAACTGCGTAGCTAGCTTCTTCTCTACGAGCCCTTACACCTAAATAACAGAACAAGTTATTTGTCAGTACAGTACTAATTTTTGCTTTCACTGTCAGGGCTGAGTTTCCTCTGAACACATTCGATACTTGTGCTGATACAAGATTAAAAGTATTTTTTATAGGAATACAAATCTGCAATACTACAATACCGCAAAACCTTTCTAATGAATTATAAGTAAATTATTCAGAACTCACAGACCTGTAAAATAAAGTGTAACTGTAATTGGCACCAGCTTTCCAGTCCTAAGTATTGAGGTTCAGAACTCAGCCCTTATCAGTGTTAATAATTATTTATTTATATTTTTCCCTCTGAGCTGCATTTTTAAAAGAATAGTTTAACATTTGGTCAAACAAGCTTCTTCTCTTTCTAGCAGAGTCAGATGTTCAGATTTATACCACTCTCATGTCACAGGCAGCAGCTGGTTAGCTTAGCTTAGCATAAAGACTGGAAACAGGGAGAACAGTTAGCAAAAACGACAGTTCTTCATTTTAAAGGAGGGGAGGGTCATGTGCCAGAATATTTCTTGGCAGGAAGACATTGGGAGGATTTTGTGACATTTGGACAGAGTCAGGCTAGTTGTTTCCATCTGTTTCCAGTCTTTGTGCTAAGCTAAGCTAATCGGCTAGTTGCAGCAGACATGAGAGCGGTATCAATCTGAACGTCTGACTCTTAGCAAGAAAACGATGAAGTTCTCTGTTGCCATAAATGTCAAACTGTTCCTTTAATTTGAGAACAAAAAAGGTTTCAAATGTGATTTAGCGTCTT
The DNA here is from genome assembly GCF_002814215.2 of Seriola lalandi dorsalis. Classification (NCBI taxonomy): domain Eukaryota; kingdom Metazoa; phylum Chordata; class Actinopteri; order Carangiformes; family Carangidae; genus Seriola; species Seriola lalandi. The sequence goes on from NW_019525353.1 coordinate 68,176, forward strand.
GTAGTTCAGCGTGACTCCCATCAGACCTCGGTGGGGTCGTGTTGGGACGAGCTCCGGTGCCATGCTGATGGTTGTTAGTTCAGATGATTGATTGAAAAACCAGCCTGTTCTGATCTCTGATGATTCGGTCGTGTCGATGGCCGCCGGGCCGTCGCAGCATCGAACCTGCAGCTGCAGTCCGGATGAGGCAGAGCGTCCGACTGCTTCCTCTGCAGACATGATATTTGCTCCAGTTACTGCAAATACCATCACACACCCCAACCCCAACTCCCCCCCACCCTCACCGGCCTGTAGCCTGATCCAGCTGAAGAATGGCTTCTAATGGCAGCCAGCCATCTCTAATGCCTGTTGTTTAACTGGACTGCTGTGACTGTCCCAGCGCAGGGCTGTGGTTACACTGGGAGCCTCCCAGTACCAAGATGACGCTTTTTAAATAATTAACTTTTCTGCCCTGCTTTCCCTCCTTCCTCTCTTGCTTCCTGTCCTCCTCCCCCTCCCTCTCCTCACAGATAAATGGCTCTTTTAAGCTGGGAGCTGCTCGTGTTCTGTCTGGCTGGCAGATGCAGTGCCTAGTCCCCAGCCTCCAGGACAACGCCAACATGAACGGGACGTCCGAGCAGGCCGACATCCTGCCGCCAAACTGCATGGTCAAAGACCGATGGAAAGTGGTGAGTCAGGAAACCGCCCCAGCCCCCAGGTCACTTTACACATTCTGCTGTGGAGCTTTGAGTTTTCCTACACTTTTAATAGAACATATTTGTAAAAAATTATTATTGTTACTGTTATATTTTAAAGTGCTTCATGTATATTTTGTATTAATTATTCTTCAATTTTTTCGATTATTTATTTTATTTTTAACATTTAAATTAATTTTTACATTTTTTTTTCAATTTTTGTTCATTAATTTATTAATTAATTTTAGTTGCAAAAGTTAGAATCAAACAAATGAAAAAATATTATTAATTAATTAATTAATTATTATATAAATTGTAAAATTTTATTTTATATAATTATTTTTCCAATTTTTTTATTATGTATTTGATTTTTGATTATTAAATTTATTTGTATAATTTTATTTATTATTTCATTAATTAATTAATTGATTTATTTGCCCAAGTTAAAATCCAACAAATGGCTTAAAAAATATTTTATCATATAAAATTATCATTTCATTCTATATTAATTATTTTATTTTATTATATATTTTTTAAATGTATTTATCTGTGTTTGTTTTTAATTATTTATTTATTTATTGAAATCAAACAAATAAAAGGACGAGAGAGAATAATGTACAGGGAGAGGGAATTACCTCGACCTAAATAATATAAGACCATATTTACAATGTTCAAAATAAATATAGATTATGACCTCGTACAATAGTAATAATATTAGTGATAATAATCATAGTAAACCAAGTGATTTAGTGAAATGAAAAAGAAAATAGATAAAAAAAAAAAAAATCTCATACTGATGGAGGATGAGGAAAATAGTCATGTGAAGAAAGTACATGTGACCGGGAGTTAAAGGGCTGATACGTAGAAAAATCACGACTGTGAATCTTTGAGTTTCCTTTGGTTTTTGAAATAAGAAGTTACATAATGCAGCTCCTGTCTCAGCCAATCAGATCGCAGCGTGGAGCCTGCAGGCTGTTTGCACTTCAGTGATCAATTTACTGTCTTCACGGAACTGCTGAGATTCAACACACACACTCACACACACACACACACACACACTCACACACACACTCACACACACACTCACACACACTCACACACACACATAGATGAATAGATATGTATAAAGGAAAGACATTAAGAGGAAAAGTGAAAGAAAGAACAAGAGTGGAAGAAAAAAAAAAGGAAGATCAAGAATAAGGAAAGAAATGTCCTAAGATAAAATAAAATTAAAAAGGGTGATAATAAGAACGATCTTTTGAATCATTGTTCAGTCTCCAGCTTCTGAAACCAGAAAACTCAGCTTTTATTTCTGCGAAGTGTCTGTTGATGTCGGTCTTTTATTTTGGTGAAGCTCTCGTGACTCCAGCTTAACGCTGCAGCTCTGAGACCAAAACTGACCCGGAGTCTGTCTGTCTGTCCTTCGTCCTGTGTCCCAGCTGAAGAAGATCGGTGGGGGCGGGTTCGGGGAGATCTACGAGGCCTTGGACCTGCTGACGCGGGAGAACGTGGCGCTGAAGGTGGAGTCGGCCCAGCAGCCCAAACAGGTGCTGAAGATGGAGGTGGCGGTGCTGAAGAAGCTGCAGGGTGAGAGCCAATAAATTGATTTCGCAGTGATGACAGAATATGTCATAATAAGGAGAAAAATATCTTGTTACAACGTTGAAAGGATCTTGTAAAAACATCTTAAAAGTTTCTTGTTATAATGGGAAACTGAGGAAAATGTATTACTGTCATGGGGGTAGTGACATGCCGCCATAGTTAAAGTAACTAAATTCTAAATTCTTTGGACTGACTACCTGGTGGTTCTAGCTAAAAACATCTCAGGTTTCTGAGTGATCCAATAAAAATAAAGCAGATTTCAGGTAAAAACACTCAGAGAAACCAAATCCTGCAAGGTTTGGATGGTGGGTCCAGGTGGGCGGGGCTTGGTGACTGCTTCGTTGTGACATCACAAAGTTCCAGAAGTCCTGACGGCTGGTTTTAAGGCTCAGTTTCTGAATACAGGCTGTGTGCATTTCTCTGTGGACTGAGGCTTTGATACTTTCACAGTATTAATATAGAAGCTAGAGCTGATCTATAATCACACTACACATGGACACAGACCTTCACACTGGAGGAGCTTTAAGAGTTTGATCAGGTCTCGTTCAGGGTCAGAACACTGAAAACAAACCTGCAGCTCTTCCACATATTGAATTTAATGCTGAAGATAAACAGCGATGATGACGATGGAGGTTGTGTAACGTTGTTATGTCACTGTTGATCTAAAGCAGCGATTGTGTTACATGTGTATGTGTCATGGCGGCACGTGATTGGTCGGTTCGTTACTAATCAGAGCATCTTCCACTGAGTCACAGGAGCTCGAGTTTCCAGCTGACGAGCGACATCAGCTGATGGTCGAACAGTCACTCCTCAACATTTGCTGCCTGGAGCTGATGTACTGTAAAAAGAATCTATATGTAAAAACATATAAATGTGTAAATGTTTTCAGGTAAATTTGAAGGTTGATTATTAGTATAATCCAGGTCCAGGATTTCCACCTCTGGATGTTGCTGAATTTGACCCAGTTTCTGATTCAGTTCATTAATCAACTTTTTTAATTGTTTAACTCACAGACTTTCCTGAACTTGATCCATTAGTTTGAAACTTGAAATATTAGGTCATCAAACAATAACAACGAGCGCCCGACACAGATTCATTTTCCATCCACGTTAAGCTTGTGAAGCGGTGAAGGAGTTCCAGGTTTACTCCATAAAGCTTCACACACACACACACTGACCAACAGTGTGTGTGTGTGAAGCTTTATTTACACTTACTGTGTTTTTATCTGGAGGAAACGAGCAGTGACTCATCTGAGATGCACAGATGAAAATACCCGACACGTCTGAGTCACGTGACTTTATCTAAAAAAAGATGGAGGGCTTTAATCCAAACATTGTAGACGCTGGGTGGTATGCTAACAGGCATTAGCATGTTTCCTTGTGTCATGAGTTTAGCAGCAGGTTCAGTCTGAAGCTGGAAACTTACTGTTAAACGAGTTGATTTCACTGAGTTGAACATGATGTTTTTTACAGTGTGAATGAACTTCTGCTCCGTTCTCGTTCTTTTTCAGGTAAAAACCACGTCTGTAAGTTTATTGGCTGCGGGAGAAACGACAAATTCAACTACGTGGTGATGCAGCTTCAGGTGAGTCAGACTGAAGGCTTTTATTGTGAAGGGTCACACAACACAGTGGGTGTGGAGGGACCTTCAGGAAAGACAGGTTATTTCTTAAGCATTCAACATCCTCAGCTCTGGTCAAGTTTTGACCGTGCACCTATCGCAAAGACTCATGGGAATTGTAGTTGTTGAATTGAGGGGTGGGAGGGACTTTTACATGTCGGTGTCCATTGTCTCATTATCTGCCCATGGTTGTATCAGAATATTTAAAGTTGTTTATTTGGCATTTAATTATTACACTGAATAAATAACGTAAGTATTATTATACTTATATAGTACAACTGAATAATATCAGTGATGTCATATATTATTACCAAACACCAGGGCTTTAAATCGAGTACTTTAAATCCGATTAAATCAGATTAAGTCTGGCTCATGATTTAACCCAGCACATATTATTTGCTATTTTATGATTATAAATCAATAAACTTTCATTATAATTAGATGAAATACATAATTGAATAAAAATCTGAAACACAGGGAATTGTTTAATTGCAATTTCAGACAGAAAACACCAAGCTGGTAAGACTAGACTCTTATATTTTCAACATGTAACAGACTATAGAGGATTTAAAATCCTTGTATATCTTATATAAAGTGCGGGGCCACCGCGGCGGGTTGGTCTATAGTTTCTCTGTGTTGTATCTGAGTGACGGTCCCGGTGTCGGTCGTTGCAGGGTCGTAACCTGGCCGACCTGCGGCGGAGTCAGCCCAGAGGGACCTTCACCATGAGCACCACCCTGCGGCTCGGGAAGCAGATCCTGGAGTCCATCGAAGCCATCCACTCAGTGGGCTTCCTGCACCGCGACATCAAACCGGTACCATGAAAACACAAAGTTCAAATACAAACATTTCTTTGCATATGAAGGAAAATGTGAACAATCAGACTTTTTTTTGCTTTTTTTTTTTTTGGTGAAATGTCCTCGTATCTGTCCAGGCGTAAGGACTTAATGTTAATCATTTGATCAAACTGGATGAAGGTTGTTATCAGTTTTATAACTCTATTAGTCTGAAAGACTCTCCCCGGTATTTCCTACCAGCCTTGTAAACACAAATGTCACTGACTGACTGAGTGAGTGATAAGGTTGGGAGTTTCATCATTGGCCGTTGCTCTTTCAAAATGAATTTGGCGCTTACAGTTTGTATTACGTCATCAGAGGGCGTTTACAGATTTACAGATGTTTCAGACATATTTAACGACTTTTTATTCCTCTGCGCCGGCGACAGTCGGAGCGGCAGCCATATTGTTTTCAGGTTGTCTGTCCGTCCCCTTTGCGTGGACATGATATCTCAGTAACGCCTTGACCCAACTTCTTCAAATTTGGCAGAAACGTTCGCTGTGACTCAGGGATGAACTGATCTGAATCTGTTCAAATGTGGTTTTTGGGCTTTTCGTCCCAAAGACACGCCCCTCTGTGCTGACCACACAGCAGCTGAGGTGAATGAGTTTCTTCCCCGCTCACTGAGCGAGCATGGGGCAGTCGTCCCTCAGCCGTCGTCTTTAACTGATGTATTCGGTGATGTTGGCAGGCGATGTTGTGGCTGTAAAATCAGGGTTTTAGCAGCAGCTCTGGAGTGAACATGTCGTCTGTGGGCTGCAGGACGAGAAAGGGCCGTGTGTCACTCAGTTTCAGACTTGTTCTGTTCTTGTGTCAAGAGAAGCAAAAAAAACAAGAAAATGAGAAAAGCTTTGTGGTGAATTGAGCTGCATTAAAATACTGTAGATGTGAGCGCAGAGAGGAGACGCCAGGCAGACGAGGTCCAGCTGTGACTCTTGTTGTGAATGATTTTCTCAGTCCTAAACATGAAAACAAGCCAATAACAGAGAGCATGGTGGAGGATGTTAAGAGGATTTCTGGGGCTGAATAGATTTGCATATTAACGAGCTGAAGTGGAACAAAAGCTGGAGGACAAACAGCGATGAGTGAGGAGGATCAGGAAGGTCAGAGCGAGCAGTGAAAAACCTGCAGAGCGACTTCAGTAAGATGCAGCTCATGAACGTCACACGGGTCTGGGTCAGGTTTCAGAGCAGACGGTGGAGGAGTTTCATCAGATCAACGTCTCTTCAGTCTTTAGATCCTTCATTGATGTAGTTTTAACTCAGTGTCTCATGTTTCTACTGAAGCGTTCGTGTCCATCACAGTGTTGAAAAGATAAACGAGAAGAAAATACAAAAAAATAAATAAGTAAATGCCTAATATATAAGCTTCCAAACAGAGAAACCAAACCGCTCCTATTGTGGCAAAGCTCATACGTCTTTTATTCAAAGCGCTCGGCTGGAGACGTCTTCGTCACCTGACCTGCAGTCTTTCTCTCTTTCACGTTCAGTCTTTTTATGTTATTTTTTTTCACAGCGGTCGACAAAGTCACCTTGAGTCAGTAAAAACACCAAACGGTAAAACACAGGGCTCTATATTTTTCGGCGTCGCTGCAGAGCGTTGTTGTCGCACACTGAGGTGATTTGACTCGGTGTCTCGGTGACTCTGCGTCTCAGTGGGAGGGAGAAGTGCAGCAGCTCTCTGCAGTGTCTGTGTCCCTGCTGCATCTCCTTCTTTATACAGCATTATATAGAATATTATATAGAATATTATATAGAATATTATATAGAACATTATATAGAATATTTTGTTTGGTGAGACACGCCCATGTAAACCTCTCTGAAATCACACAACCTCCTTATCCATGTTTTATTTGTCTCTCCACTCTAACTGTACGTTATTGTAAGCAGCTGACGTGATCATGCAGATTGAAATGATTTATTCTGATTATGTAACAAAAAATGAGGATTAATAGCAGAAATGCAACTTTTCAGCAATTTCAATATATAGATCCAGAACTTATAATGAGATTCATATGAACAAGTGGAGTGTGTTTATATAACTAATGATCAGAGTGTACATTTAAATGTCCTGTTCGTCCAGAGTCATAGAAAATATGAACCATTTGTGTGAAATTTTGTCATAATTTCTGTGTGAAGTCTTGAGTAATGGCTAAAACAGTGTTTTGTTAGGTGACAGTAACCTTGACCTTTGACCTTTAGCCACCAAAATCTAATCAGTTCATCCTTGAGTCCAACTGAATGTTTGTGGTGAATTTGAAGAAGTTCAGTCAAGGCGTCAGTGAGACATCGTGCCGAGAATGAGACGAACATACGGACAAACCTGGAAACAATATGGCTGCCGGTTACACAGGTAAACATGTCAGTACAACAGGTAGACGTCAGCTGGATCTTTACCTGGCCAGTGAATCCAGGAGGAACCAAAGCACAGAGAGATAAAGAGAGTTTTTATTCTGGATTTGAAAACCTTCGCGTTGATCGTTCTGCTGCAAATCAACAGGCGAGAGAAACACTCAGTTAAAACCTGATGAAACCTCCGTCCAGTGTCTCTGTCCGAACCCCGGGACCGAGGCTGGACGTCGTCTCGTCTCTGAGCTGCAGCAGGTGAAATCCACAGACTGTGCAAAGACTCACTCCAACGTTTATCTGGAGCAAATATGAAGCTTCGGTGGTTTAAGTGAAAGTCTGTTCGCTGGATAATGAAACTCCCTCTGCACCAAAACAACTGTGGAAACTCACACTCTAACTGACTAAACGATTATATTTCATTATTATTATATGATTATATTATTCGTCTTCCTCCACATGAACCGTGTCCTGTTTTATTTTCTGCACAAACTCTGGATCCTCGTGTTGTGGAGGCTGTAAAATACCAGAAATCTGTAGTTCTGATCGTCAGAATATGATCAAAGAGTTTGAGGTTGTAAAAAATATATAGTTTCATGTTTATACAAACAAAAACAGCTGAAAATGGAGGAAATAAATCTCTAAAGTTACAGTCTGTTTAGATCTACAAGTAAAGAGATTTCATCAGAAATGTAACTGGAAATATTATTTAATGTCATAAACGTTCATTTTCAGCAGCTGTTCTGGGCTTGTCTCGACATGTGAAATGTGTTGGAGGTTTGTCGGTGTGAGCGGGACGACGGTCGCAGCCTGTAGCTTCACAGTGACCTCATGTGTTTCTGTTTCGTCCCCCACAGTCCAACTTCGCGATGGGCCGGCTTCCCTCCACCTACAGGAAGTGCTACATGCTGGACTTCGGTCTGGCGCGGCAGTACACCAACACCACCGGAGAGGTCCGACCGGTAAGACACTTCATCCGCACGCCGACCTCGCCTCTCCCGCCGTCCTTCGGTCTCTGTCTCTCAACCAGAACCGGGTCCATTTAGTAGTTTTTCCCAGAGCTTTCAACCGAGATTATTAAAGATTATTTTTGTCCTAAAATGAAACATTACAGGAGGATAAATGTGTTTTCTTTAAAAATCATCATGTCAGCCGTATGGAAGAACATTCATGTCAAGAAATTAATAAGTTCAATTTTATTAAATTTCTCATGATTATCTTGTGACATAGAAAATAAAATCATAATTTTGAGTTAGTGAGCAGAAATATAAAAACTATGACTTATGAAACAGTTATGAAATACAACAATATGTCATTTGGTGGAGTAAAAGAATGAGGACACAAAAAATCTGATGAAACGAAATATAATTAATAATTCATATTTTGACAATCATGATAGGACTTCATACTTAAAAATACATTCTTAAAAATGGCTTTTATAATTTAGATTTTATATTATTTGATTTTAATAATTAGTTCTATTTCAGGGTAGCTAATCAAAATGAGAAATATAAGATATAAAAAATTATTGACAGCTCGTGAAATATTAAAATAAAAATTAAACCAAGTTGTTCTTGTAATTTAAATTATAATTATTTTTTTCACATTATTATCATTATTTTCCTGTTTTGCACCTTTTCTTTTAATGGTTTTAAATGGTCTCTGCGTTGTTGTTTTTCAGCAGCAGCGATCCTCCATATGAACATGTGCTGTGACCTTTACTGTGACCTTTACTGTGACCTTTACTGTGACCTTTACTGTCCTCTGTGTTTTCAGTTTCATCAAGCTGCTTAAAAGAAAAATAAAGTGAATAATAAAGAGCTGGAATAAATGTGACGGACGGATGGACGGGGTGTGTTTGCTGCATTGCAGCACATTAGTTCAATAGATCACGTCCTGTAGACTGAGAGTCTGTTCCCGTCTGTGGAAGGCCTGATGACTATCAGTGATTCACACTTATCAATGATCAATCATACGTATCGATCAGGACAGATCACAGGAGGAGTTTATGGTGTGCGTTATGGTCTTTTAGATTGAAAGGCTTTTATTGTGAAAGGTCTGAGACAGTTGTTGCTGGTCGTTAGTCACTGATCAGATCTGCTGGTCTCTCTCTGTCTCTCTCTCTCCCTCTCCCTCTCTCTCTCTCTCTCTCCCTCTCAATCTCTTTCTCTCTCTGTCTCTCTCTCTCTCCCTCCCTCTCTCTCTCCCTCTCTCCCTCTCTCTCTCTCTCTCTCTCTATCTCTTTCTCTCTCTCCTCATTTCTCTCATTCATTTCCTGTGTCTCTCTATCAGTCTGAACTCAGAGCTATTTTTAGATCAGTGAGGACGTGAGCTGCCTCCATTTACTGGAAAACTCCTCCTCCTCCTCCTCACCTCCTTCCCTCCTCTCCTCTCCTCTCCTCCTCTCCTCTCCTCCTCACCTCCTTCCCTCCTCACCTCCTTCCCTCCTCACCTCCTTCCTCCTCTCCTTTCCTCTCTTCTACTCTCCTCACCTCCTCTCCTCCTTCTCCTCCTCACCTCCTTCCCTCCTCTCCTCTCCTCTCCTCCTCTCCTCTCCTCTCCTCACCTCCTCACCTCCTTCCTTCCTCACCTCCTTCCTCCTCTCCTTTCCTCTCTTCTACTCTCCTCACCTCCTCTCCTCCTTCTCCTCCTCACCTCCTTCCCTCCTCTCCTCCTCTCTCCTCCTCCTCACCTCCTCCTCACCTCTCCTCCTCTCCTCTCCTCTCTCCTCCTCCTCTCC
>NW_019525353.1:78791-79831 GCF_002814215.2 Seriola lalandi dorsalis
CCTCTCCTCCTCTCCTCTCCTCCTTCCCTCCTCTCCTCTCCTCCTCTCCTCCTCTCTCCTCCTCTCCTCTCATCCTCCTGCAGTGTTGCGTTTCTTCTGTTGCAGCAGTGAAATGAATATTTGATGCTCTTACATGCGTCAGTGAGCGAGAGACCTCAGGCTCCCTGCCTACTCTCTCTCTCTCTCTCTCTCTCTCTCTCTCTCAGTTTCCTCTCCTCCACCCATCCTCCATTGTTTCCCAGTGTCTCTCTCTCATTCTCTCTCTCTGGCTCTACAGCTGAGTCAGCTTCAGTCTAGTGATCTGAGAGGATCGCCTCTCTCTCTCTTCTCCCCCTCCCTCACTCTTCATCCTGCTGCTTCTCCTCTTCCTCTCTCTCATCCCTCCATCATCTCTTTCAGCAACACTCTCTCTCTCTGTCTCTGTCTCTCTGTCTCTCTCACAGCGACATCAGCTCTGATCAAACAGGAACTCCTCCTAGAACATCTGTTCACATCTGTCTGCAGAGCTGCACACGTTCTTCCTTTCAGCATCGCCCTCGGCGTTTCTTTACCCGAGCAACTCCGTCCAAGTTTAGCTCCGATTCGAACCGGATTTTGAGAAATTCTGCGAAAGAAAATGCAAATGAAAGCTGGAGACAAACAGCAGGTGGAGCTAATCCTCCAGTCGCACTGCAGAGGGGGCGAGGGCGCGACGAAATGATGTCACACAGAACTAAGATGGTGGAGATCTGATGTTTTCACCTCCTCCCTGATGTTTAAGTCTCATGCATCATTTATTCACAAAGTGTGTGAATATGGAGTTTGGACGGGATGTTGAGGAGAGGGAAGAACCACTTCTGACCACTTCCTGCCTCTGCCATAGATATATATAATATACATATATACACTTTATTTAATCAGGAAGTCACAGATCTCATTTACAAGTGAGATCTTAATAAATAACAAAAAAGGGAAACAAAGTTTCAGCAACTGAAATATACATTCAGTTACTGTATGTGTTGAGTGTGTTTCTATAAACAGCGATCAGAGAGATTTAAATG
>NW_019525353.1:80010-80530 GCF_002814215.2 Seriola lalandi dorsalis
TAAATAAACAATAAACAATATCTGAAACTTCATGTAGAATATTTTCATCTTTTTATTTTCCCGTCAAAACAAAGTGAAGTTTAGTTCTGATTCGCTCAGCTGACCTGCGGCTGCGGCGTGATACGGTGCGCTCTGTGGGTGCACTTTTGCGTAGGGATATGGTAGTTCAGCGGTTGAGAAAAATGTAGTGTCAAAGGAGAGTGCTGTTTTTACAGTAAGATAAAGAGTTGAAGCTACATTTAAACACGTGTTTCTGGTGGCCCCGCCCACAGTGTACCGGTGCTCCTGCTGCTCCTCGTCACTGTCAGCGCACTGATCTGAATCTACTGCAGGTGACACACTGACAATTCATGATTACCTCACACCCATGTCAAATAACCCCCAACTATCCCTTCAACAGACTCCTCCACCTTTATGGCTGCGTTCATGATGACTAATGGGGGGGGGGGCGAGATGGTGGGTGTTTCTGGAAGACCTTGACCCGTCCCCTCCGTCTTGTTGACGCTGAGCTCCAGGTTGT
>NW_019525353.1:80550-81815 GCF_002814215.2 Seriola lalandi dorsalis
TAAATAAACAATAAACAATATCTGAAACTTCATGTAGAATATTTTCATCTTTTTATTTTCCCGTCAAAACAAAGTGAAGTTTAGTTCTGATTCGCTCAGCTGACCTGCGGCTGCGGCGTGATACGGTGCGCTCTGTGGGTGCACTTTTGCGTAGGGATATGGTAGTTCAGCGGTTGAGAAAAATGTAGTGTCAAAGGAGAGTGCTGTTTTTACAGTAAGATAAAGAGTTGAAGCTACATTTAAACACGTGTTTCTGGTGGCCCCGCCCACAGTGTACCGGTGCTCCTGCTGCTCCTGCTGCTCCTGCTGCAGGGGGGGGCGAGATGGTGGGTGTTTCTGGAAGACCTTGACCCGTCCCCTCCGTCATGTTGACGCTGAGCTCCAGGTTGTTTTCTGTGCACCGTCCCAAGGGCTGTGACACAGCAGGTCGACTCATCGGTGCGACCGTGGTGTCAGCAGCAAACTGCACCAGAGGCGTGGCTGTGGGCGCTGCAGAGGTCAGATATGAGGAGAGAGCACAACCTTGTGGAGCTCCAGTGTTGGTGGTGGTGGGGGGGGGCAGACAGGTGGGTGTTGGCCTGTACCTGTTGCTTCCTGTCTTGCAGGAAGTCCATAGTCCCCTCTCAGACGGGGCGGGGTTCCTGCAGCTGCAGCAGCGTGATCTGCAGAGGGTCTGAACCGAAGATTTCTGACACACTGCAGGTGCTGGGTGTGTCGCTGTAGCAGCTGCAGCAGCTTCAGTCGAGCTGCTCCAGGATCAGCTCAGTCGCTGCTGTGAGCCTGTAGCTGCTCTGAAGCACTGATGATGAATAAATCATCTGGATGGAATAAATAGCTCCACCTGAAACGCGTCTGTTTCCTTTTCATCACAGGATGTGAGCGCAGTGTTCGGATGAGGTTTAGAAAAATAACAGCTCTCAGATTAACGTCAGATTCATCAGAAAAAATAAGAGTTTTAAACTTTTCCTCCAAAGAAAAGACAAAATATTTATACAATTTAATCATGTACATTTCCCAGAATTCTCAGATCTGTTACTTTTAAAATAGATCTCATAAGTTAAAGCTCCTCCAGTGTAAAGGTCTGTGTCCATGTGTAGTGTGATTATAGATCAGCTCTAGCTTCTATATTAATACTGTGAAAGTATCAAAGCCTCAGTCCACAGAGAAATGCACACAGCCTGTATTCAGAAACTGAGCCTTAAAACCAGCCGTCAGGACTTCTGGAACTTTGTGATGTCACAACAAAGCAGTCACCAAGCCCCGCC
>NW_019525353.1:81835-117513 GCF_002814215.2 Seriola lalandi dorsalis
GGAGATGTAAAACTACACTGAGATGGTTTTTATATCTTCTGATGGATCAACACTTCAAATAAAACACAGAAGAAGAAAATATGGAGCTTTAATCTTCTCTTCTAATTATGAATTTTATTACTGAATATCTTATTTACTGTTTATAACATAGTGCTTAAACATTTTTTTCTGACTGAATTGAGTCATAAAAGATACAAAAAGTCTGAAAGCTTGAATTAATGCAGCACATTTTCTTTGATGTATCAGTTCCGTGAGTTTGAGTTTGCATGATGTTCAGTCTGTATTGATCACCAGTCATCAGTTCTTTTATCAATGATTTATGTTCTGTTGCTTTTTTTTTTTTTTTTTTTTTTTTTTTTTTTTTTTTAATTTGTTGACTGTTTTATATTTTCATCTTTTTCCGTTTCAGTGTTGTTTTTGTTTTTCTTACAGTTCCTTTGGACTTATGATTTTGACGTGCATGCCCCCCGTTTCTCCATCATCACCATGGTTACCCAGGGATGTGAGTGGTTTCTATAGCGACAGATGGGTCACAGCCGCATCAACAGCACAACACACAAAAGTGGAAAATGCAGAAGCACGTCAGTTGCCGTCGGAGACTGACCTGCTGATCAGATTTCATAAAGTCATTAACACGTTTTCATTCACAAATTAATGAATTAATGTCAAACAGCTGTTTGACAGATTCTCTTCCTGGGTCATTTCTGCAGTAAAGACATTAGGAGACTCGTTATCACTCGTCATGAATTTATTTCCTCTGTGGCAGCAGAACACAATATAGGTCTGAGTGATTAATCTAATTTTATTTTCCATTATGGTTTTGTCTTCCAACGATAATGGAAACAAGATAATGGAGCTAAGACGATTATTGTGCAACAAATTTCATCCGCTCGACTAAAACCATCCCCCCATCCACTTCCTGGTTATGTTACGTTACGTTAGCGACGTACGCAGGAGTGCGTCATCTTCAGAGACTTTCCACACTCAGAGATCTTTAACTTATATCGTGTGTAACCAGAAAAACTACAGACAAAACACTGTGTTTTAAAATCTGTTTGTGGTGCTTCATGTTATATTAACAAGCTTCTGCCAGGGTTGATGTGTTGTAGTTGATCTTATTTATTTTTACGTAATTTATTTTTATATTATAGATTTAACTTTATATATTTAAATTATTTATTATTTATTATTTTATTTATTTATGTCATTTATTAGTTTTTCCGTGAAACTGTATTTAAAGTTCCAGAAAGTCCCCTGTTAAAAAGACAATGAGTTATCCTGTTAAATAATCCTGATCTCAATATTGATTAAAATAATCCTGATTATGATTTTTGCCATGGAGCAGCTCTAACATGTCACTCAGTCACGTCAGGTGTTACAACAGAGGATGTTTCTTCAGACAGAGTCCTGCATAAAGTCCCTGAGGCAGCTGAAAGGTGTGGAGCTCTCTTCATGACTCAAGAGTTTAATTTGTACCTGAGAGAAAACGCAAGTTCTCTGAAATCACTCGTATGTGAAGAACAAATCTGTTTGTCTGATGGTTCTGACGTGTTTGAATACTGAGCCTGAACAATTAAAGTCCTTCAGAAAAGGAATTCAAATCGATTGAATTAATCGATTAAATTATTTCTCCCCATATTTGAGACTCTTGTTGCTCAGATGAAACAGCAGCCTGTAACACGATGTCATGACTCACTGATATAAAGTCGCACAGACGAATCTAAATTTACACACAGTGGATCCATATGTCCACTTTTAATTCATGACACATCTCCCAGTTTCTATGGTAACCCGGGTATGTCACCACATAAAGATGAACGATATTGCCATGGAAACGTGTTAATTGACCCCTCTGTGTGTGTGTGTGTGTGTGGATTCAGGCTGTGCAGATGCAGCGTGACCCTCTGCTGATGTTTCTGTTTGTGTCGTCATGTGTTTTGGTTGTTTTGGTTTAATTTACTCATTTAAAGAAACAGATGCAGTTTCTGTCTCTTCTGTTACTGCAGCTGCTGCAGCACAGGATGATGATATGTTTCCGTTCTGTGCAATGACGCCCAATAAAAGCTTCGTACTGTACTGAATATAAAACGTTTGTAGAGGCTGTAAGTTGAATTGTTTTATGTTTTCTCTTGATCAGAGAATAATAATGACGTGATCATTGACAAATGTACGAAGCCCAGAAGGCAAGTGATTTTTTTTTTTTTTTCATCTGTGAAAACAACCGCCGAAGACTAAGATCACCTCCTCTACTCAGACTAGTTTCAGAAAACATCACTCTTTATCCAGATTCGGATAAAATATTTGTGTTAAGTCTTCAATGGCTAAAAAGTTTTTTGAGGTCACACTGACCTTGAACTTTGACCTTTGAAAGTCCAGTCAGTTCTTACTTGAGTCCAAGTGAACGTTTGTACCAAATCTGTAGAAATTCCCTCAAGGTGTGAAGGAGATATCGCGCTCACAAGCCAAAATCATGTTTTGGGAGGTCACCGTGACCTTGACCTTTGAACTTTGACCTTTAGCAACCAAATTCTAATCAGTTTGTCTTTCAGTCCAGGTGAACGTTTTTACCAAATTTAAAGAAATTCCATCAAGATGTTACTGAGATAATGTGTTCACAAGGTCAAAACCACAGTTTGTGAGGTCACCACGCTCTTGACCTTCTGACCTTTGACCCCCAAAATCTAATAAGTTCGTCTTTGAGTCCAAGTGAATGTTTGTGCCAAATTTGAAGAAGTTCTGTGAAGGAGTTAGTCAGATATCGTGTCCACAAGAATGAGACGGACAACCTGAAAACAATATGGCTGCCGCTCTCACTGACGCTGGCGCAGACGAATAAATAAAAGTTTTTTTTAAATTAATTTATTTATTTATTTGCAGATAAAAAAAAAATCACTTTCCTTCCAGGGCTTCCGTACATAAGCAAAATATGTTTTGCGTTTATTTTGTGGGCTTCACGCCAAAATCCTGAGCAGCACGGTGCCGGTCGCGGTTTCCACTCCAGACAACAACAAAACACCAGCAGTCTGCACATATCTGACGCGGCTCGTAGCAGCTGAGTCAAAATGAAAAAGGATCTCCTCTAAATATACACAATTAATTTGGAAATATTACAGACGATCTGTTCTCATTATATAATATAAACCTTAGGGATTTGTTCTGTCGCCTGTGGTCTCACAGAGAAGAAGAAGAGTCACTAATCACAGTTTTCCCAACTCAATCATGTAGTAAAATATTATAATATTTCTATAATATTGGCCAATTTCTTTTCTATATGTTTACAGTTGTAAGAGCTCAGTATCGCCTTTGTTTGGTTTTTGTGTTGCTGGTGTGCTCTGATTGGCCGGTTTATCCCAGGTGAAAGTCTGTAGTCTTTATATGTCGGCTGCTGTTTGTCTGAGAACTGAAATGTAAGTCAAGGTCAGTTCAAGTGATGAACAGAGTGTGGGACTTTTAAAACTTTTAAAGTTTTTTAACTTCAGATCTATTTCATGGTGCTTTTATTACATCTGTCCATGTTTGATCTTTATCTGCTGTATTCAGGGTCTTTCTTTCGAAACAGGTCCTGATCTCTGAGACCACCTGATTAAATAAAGGTTATGTTTGGCTGCTTGGGATTTAAACCTGGTGGAATACAGAGCAGGTGTCTGAGGGGACAGGTATAATGTTGAATCAGCTGATTATTGGCAGCAGGCGGTGGGCAAAGACGAGCTACGAGTACCTAATGTGTTTATGATGCTGTTTTTACATGAGGTGTTTTAGTTGAGTGAAGTGGAAACCACGACCAACGGACCGTGCTGCCGTCTTCTTTACGAGATCAACAGATGAAAACTCAAACATCTGTAAACATCTGTAACAGCAAACATGAAGCGACCGCAACCAGAGAGCAAGAAAACAATAGAGAAAACACTTCAGTTCTTACACTCTACGTCTCTATGTCCTCTGTTTGTTTGGCCACAGATTTCCTGGTAAACAGGATGTAAATTAGACCAAGTTTCATCATCTTGCAGCAGTTTGTGTTAAATTAAATTAGATTAAATTGATATAAGACTGAGTGGTGAGTTAGGGTGATGCTTGATGATGTAACCGCTCACTGACTTTTGCTTTGTGTTGTACTCAGCCGAGGACGGTGGCAGGTTTCAGAGGGACGGTCCGCTACGCTTCAGTCAACGCTCATAAAAACAAGGTCAGTGCTGTTTATTTTCTGTACGTCACAAATGATGGAAATGTACTAAAAGTCGCCATGTTTTTGTTTTCACAGATATGTGAATCTAAAAACAGGTTTTAGATAAACATTAAGGCTTTAACCATCATGTCTCTCACACTCTCACAATAATTAGTAGATAAAAAAAAAATGGAGAATTGTTCAGTTCTGTCATTTCATCAGAAGCTAACTTTAATTTCAGCGTTGTACGTTAACAGTGATTTCCTGACGATGTGTGTCTGTTGTGCCCCCTCCCCCAGGAAATGGGTCGCCATGACGACCTGTGGTCACTGTTTTACATGTTGGTGGAGTTCGCTGTTGGACAGTTGCCATGGCGAAAAATCAAAGATAAGGTCAGACAGTTTTCACCAGAGCATGAACCACCCATACACCAATACATTTCCATATATGAATTATTATTATGTACTTGTGTATAGCAAATATGTCCAAATATGAATGTGTATGTATCTATGATTATATTTTGGACATACTGTATGTTACATAAATATATATCCATCCCAAAGACTGTCAATATATGTTGATATTATATTATTATATCATATATAGTGGGTTCCAAAAGTCTTACACCACTTTTCCTATAAGGAATTAATAAGAAAAACGTATATAAGCATATAGAGTTTTATATATTTGTTGTTTTAAGAAGCTTGCATATATACACATTAAATATATATCGTTCATCATATACTGTATATATTTTGATATACTGTATGTACACCACATATTCCACATTTCCTTAGATGTTAATTTAAGACATTCTTATTTTCCCGCAGCTCATATTCCAGTTAAATTATTAACAAACTGAGTCACATTGGTTGTTGTTTTGGTTCCGACTGTAGTGTTTCCCTGATGAGCTTCACCTGTTCTGCGTTTCAGAGGTGTGAAGGTAAAGCTGTACATAAATCCTCGTTAATTCAATGCAGCTGAAAGTGTTTTTTTTGTTGTTGTTTTCTTCCAGGAACAAGTTGGTCAGATTAAAGAGCGTTACGACCATCGGATGCTGCTCAAACACATGCCTCAAGAGTTTAATATCTTCCTGGACCATGTCCTGGCCCTCGACTACTACACCAAACCAGACTACCAGGTACTGACTGTGATGGAAGCTGTCTGTCTGTCTGTCTGTCTGTCTGTCTGTCTGTCTGTCTGTCTGTCTGTCTGTCTGTCTGTCTGCAGGATGTCTCTGCTTCAGTGTTAGTATCAGATCAATGAGTCTGTCCTGTTATTTTCAGCTGCTGATGTCGGTGTTTGAGAACAGCATGAAGGAGCGAATCATCACAGAGAACGAGCCTTTTGACTGGGAGAAGGGAGGAAGTGATGTCACACTGTCAACCAGTGCCTCCACCCAACCACAGCACAACACCCGACCCACTGCCGCCATGGTGGGGTAAGAACCAGACACTTGATTCATATTAGAAACTTGGTTATTTATGCTAAGCTAGGCTAACCACATCCTGACTCCAGCTCCAAATTTGTAAAAACGATTCCTTTAAGAAGCAGGAAGCAGGTGTGGAAATGAACAAATGATGTAACCTACGACAAAAAGTCTTTCTTTATTTACACAACACGACATTAGTGGAACATTTCTCTGGAGCCATCTTAATAATTATACTGGAATATAATTATTTATTTAATATTTATCATTTATAAATCTGAAGAGAACAAAACTCTTGAAATCCAGGCTTCAAAATGCATCTAAAACAGAAATGATCAAGGCCATGTTTTCCTGGTGTGTGTGGTTTTAACACATCTTGGTGTTAGAGGAGGTTTCATCGAGTGCACGGAAGCATCCTCCAAATGAGATTCAGTGCTGACATTTACACAGCAAATCTCCCTCTGTTATTATTCTCTGGTACAGACTCACATCCCCCTGAGTCTGTAAAACGGTTTCTGAAATGAAGTCATCTGCATCTGTCCACAGAGCCATCGTGACACCGGTTCCTGGAGATCTTCAACGGGAGAACACCGATGACGTTCTGCAGGACGAACATCTCAGCGATCAGGAGAACGCCCCCCCGGCCCCACCCAGTCGACCCCCCGGGGAGACAAGTGTCCAGCACGCTGGAGAAACGGGAGAGGCCTGGGAGGACACGGACTTCAACCGCAACAGACTCAGGATCAGCCTGAACAAGGTTTGAACTGAACCGCATTACAGAACAGGGATTTTTGAGTAAAAAAGGTTTGATGTTTAATCTTAATCTACCTCATACAACATCACTTTCTGTCCTTCCTCAGGGGGCTCAGGAGGAGGAGGCGGGTCGGTCGGTGTGTCCGGTGTCGCCAGTTCGAGGCGGAGTGCCGGAGTCACCGACAGGTCAGGGTCGGTCTTTGCGGTACCGCCGGGTCAATAGCCCTGAATCTGACCGCCTGTCTGCAGCTGAAGGCCGGGCCGACGCCTACGGACAGAGGTGACATGAAACTCTTAAGAAACACTGAAGGAGGTTTCAGAGCAGGAGACAGCATATTGTTTAATCTTTCAATGAGATTTACTTTCTTAAAACACAAGTTTAAAAGTGAATATTCTTCTAGAAGATGATTTTTAATGGGAGGAAACTGAGATAAACAGCAACAACCGTCAAGTGTGTCATGCACTTTTATTTAAGGCTGGATGACACAAGGTGTATAAACCGACAACAGAGCTGAAGACTTGAGACTTGGACTTGAGTCAGATTTAAGTCACAAAAATGAAGACTTGCATGTTGAGACTTGATGTAGACTTGTCCTCATTGACTTGAGTGACTTCCTTCGTCAAGACTTGGGACTTGACTTGAGTGTTGCTTTTAACTTGTTATGGCTGCCCTGAAAGACTTGGACTTCCCTCAAACACCTGCACTTTGTGACAAGACTTGACTTGGACTTGTATCAACTGACTTGAGACTTGGCTTGGTGTTCGTCCTTTCTTGATTGATTGTAGACTTGATCTGAACTTGTCTTTAAAGACCGAACATGTGACTTGGTCTTGCCCTTGACATTTAGCTTGAGACTTCCTTTGATGAGATATAGGACTTGACTTAAATTGGACTGGTCTGGACTGACTTTAGACTTGATGTTGCTTTGTCCTCAAGAATTTGTGACTCGTCCAGGACTTGACTTGGGTGACAAATTTGTCTCTACATGTCTTTCTGTCTGTTCTCCAGGTCTAGGATGGACATTCTCGGTTCTCCGTCTCGTCACGTCTACTCCTCCCAGCCGGCTCAGATGTTGTCTGTTGACCCCGGTTGTCGCGGTGATCGACACATCAGTGGCCGTCAGGAGGTGTCGGTAGCGTCCGTTGACCAGGAGGCGCACAGCAACGCCTTCATCCGCTCCGTCCCGCTGGCCGAGGAGGAGGACTTTGATAGCAAAGAGTGGGTGATCATCGACAAAGAGACGGAGTTACGAGACTTCCAGCCAACCACATCAGGAACAACTGACGAGGAGCCGGAGGAGCTCCGCCCCTTGGAGGAGCAGGAGGAGAGGAGGAGGCTCAGAGCTGGAGGTAGGAGCTCCTGTATACACCTTTGTTCTAACTGCTAGTACATTACTACAATGTTTAGAGCTCCAATCTTACTTGTTTTTAATGTGTGAAATTAAATTTGGATGGGTTAGCCTCACGACTTAATAACAAGGAGAAATGTGAAGACTGGACCAGATGGGAACCGCTGCTCCACAATGATTTGAAATGTTTTTATGTACCTTCACACTGCTGTAAAAACTGAATATGTTGCTCTGTCCATATCCAATAATTTCTAAATTTACTTGAAGCTTGTAGCTGCTAGCTAATTTCCATCTGCAGTCTTTGGGCAGAACACAATACAACAAGAAAAGTCCCAGAATAACAGAATATATATTTATAATACAAACTCAGATAACAAAACACTTAATGCTGCTCCCACACCACCACAATGACGATGTTTTCAATGATTCATCAGAGGGCAGATCAGCTTTCTACAAGTAAGTCAGATGATCCAGGACATGTTTAGCCTAGCTTAGCACAAAGACTTGAAGGAGGGGGGAGACTGGTAGTTTCTCTTTTGATGGGCTTTCACGCAATGTCAGACTGTTCCTGTAACACTAACATTATCTCAACAAGATTAAACTTTGATGATGAGAAAGTGATCAAACTTTTGTTGATTAATGTACCTGAGACACTGTTTAAAACATTGTCTTTCTAACAGACACAGCTATCGAACATTAAACCCATCAGAGCCACATTATTGTCTGTAAATCATTAAATTTGAATTTCCAAATTAATTAAATCCATACTTAATTAATTAAGTATTAAGAATTTTCAGAGCTGAGTCTTTTGTAACTCTGACATCTTGTTTTCCAGCAGTAGGGGAGCTGGCCGTTCGTCCAAAGACCCACACCAGGGAGAGTAGCCGAGCGATGCTAACGCTAACGGAGGAGGAGGCGTCCAGGAGGAGCGGCGGGAGCCCCGCCCAGTCGCCCTGTCACTCGCTACCATCAGGACGCCCCCGCCGGAGAGAGTCAGAGCCCATTGGACCTCAAAGACCGGTAAGAGAACCAGCCAGCCAATCAGAGGAGAGCTGCGCTCTCTGATGGCATGTTGGTGGACAGATGAATCGAGTGGTCGGCTGCTGCACAGACTTATAATTTAAAACTCGTCGTAGTGAGGCGCTGTGCAGCAGCTTCGCCTCCTCATTTGTCCGTCTGTCAACATGTAGCTTAAAGGACAAATCCAGCTTGATCAGAGGTTCTGCTCATTTTTACATTTCCCTTCTTTGGCTTCCATCAGTATCAATGATTTTGCAGCTTTTTACATAAGTGTTAAACTTTAGGTAAAACAGAGAGCAACAGACAGTGGTGGGTAAAAGTTAAAAACTTGTTGGTTCAGGATAAATCAGGGTGAAAAGGCAGCAGTTTCCCCCTCTCATTACAACCGTTGAGCAAGGCACTTAACCCCCAGCTGCTGCAGTGGAGCTGCACGGTGTGGTTATATATAAATAAAGTAAAAAACAACTTTAAACTAGGACAGTGTGTTTTTATGTTGTCTTATTAGCTTCACCGGCTAGCTGCTGTGACTGACAGGAGGCGGAGTCTAACACTTTCACAGAGAGTGAGAAATTGAACTAAACTTTAAATTTAATCAGAGCAACTCTATGTAACTGAACAGTGTCAGTTCCACATGTTTTATTAGATTCATTATCACATGAGGATTTGCACATATTTTTCTGCAACAAAACCAATTAACAAAGGAGTTGCCTCCTCTGTGGATCAATATTTTCTTGTACTGAAACTTTTATTGTGTATTTTACTTCACAAACCTTTTAAATGCATCAGTGCTCAATATACATATATATACTATACAGTGTTAGAATAATAAAATACAACATAAAAGCATCAAATCTAATGAAAGCATGAATCCATCCTTCCATTATCTGTACCTGCTCATGGAGGACCTTTTGATCACTTGGTACAAAGTTGATTGACATTTCGAAAACATCAGTCAGTCCAGTCAGAGGTGATGAGCAACAACGTCTGGAGTCGTGCTGGACTTGTCCTTTAAAGACGTCACAGTGATGACAGGCGGACAGACTCCTGCGGGAGTTTGTCTGCAGGTTTTACGGCAGCACCGTCCTGCAGCTCCACACCTGTCACATGCAGTCGTGAATATGAACCGGCTTTCAGCAAGCTCAGTTAACTCACAGAGCTTTTCCCCTCTTCTGTGACTCTCTATTGAATGAACTAGAAGCAAATATTTGATGCACGACTTCACTTCATTATGAGTGAGTTAACACGCAGCTGTGGCATCCGGTAGTCAAAAGTCTGTAGTTGACGAACATCGTAGATCCTCATTCATCTTAAAATGTAGACAGAAGAATCTCAGATCAGGTTTCAGGTCCTGTTGTGCAGCTCCAGTCTGATCCGTCTGATTCTTCCTCGACTGCCTGTGACACAATAAAACCTTTCCTCCGTCCAGCTGTGTGAACGGTGCTGCCGTCTTCTCCTCGTTTGTCATTGGAGCTGAGTTTAAAAATCTTTTTCCATTTCTTTGGGTTTTTTTTTTTTTTTTTTTTCCCATGACTTTTGCTTTGGACCATTGTTTTATTGTGAAGGAGTGGATGGGAAGCAGCTGCAGCTGTAGAACGAGTCCCATACGACACAATCGTGCAGCCGTGATGTTTATATGTCGGGATGTTGATGATGTTCTCATCCTTCTCATCTGCTGTGTTCTCTCATGTTCTCTGACACGTTAGAGTCAAAGTGACGCTGTTTCACACACACACACACACACACACACACACACACACACACACACACACACACACACACACACACACACAGTTTATTGATACAGTGACTGAGTCTGTTCAGGATGGTGTACGAATGGAAATGTGTTGAATAAACATCCCGGTATCTCAGGGATTAACGTCCATTTCAGACGGACTGGCTCCTCGTGAGCGCCACCGCTCAGCGCGTGGAGGTCGGGTGGTGGACGGGCGTGTAGAGAACTGATTTTGTGTCCTGTCACAGACCTGAACTTGATCAACCATATCCATTATTCTTCCCTAATCATAACCTTAACCAAATGCTTCAGTGGCCTCACCCCAACCATACCTGAACCGTAGTTTATTTTCCATAACCCTGATCTTCTACACGCAGATCCTGTAGGAAGTGAGCGTCTTAAAAACACCGGCTTTGGATTGTTGGGTTGTGGAAAAGATAAAGCAACTTGTTTTCGAAAGCTGTAATGAGAATGATGTACAGGATCTTTAACGCTTCGATTGAGCCTGATTCTGGTGAAGTTCAGCATCTTCAAAAAAAAACGAACTATGGTGGCCCTGAAAGTTCAACGCGCTGCAGCGGACACAAGAATCAGAATGATCAGGATTAAGTCAAAAAAGAAAAGTGATGAACCTGCTGGGACGCACCTGTTGCGCAATACTTCTAACTTCAAAAGCCACAGTTTGTCATTGAACAAGTCCCAGCCAGGTGCATCACTTTTTAGTGTCCCCTGGAAACACGTCCGCTGTGTTGTAAGACTGAATTTTCGAAGCCTCTGTGTATTTGTTTTCTTAAGCTGCAGTGTGTTGAGCTCTCAGGGCCACTGTAAAAAAAATGTCCAAAAGTCTTTTAAAACTGATTTACAGAAGCAGTAGAAAGTAGAAACTCCTCATCATACAGTCCAGACGTCCTGATTTACCGTCCTGGGTCAGGATCAGGATCAGGATCAGGATCAGGATCAGGATCAGGATCAGGATCAGGATCAGGATCAGGATGGACTCAGGGGTTCATAAAACTTGTGACAGAAGAAATGTTGAAAACACAAACTCACCAGTTTTGTTTTATTAACGGAGTAAAGCACCACACAGGTTACCCTGACTGAGGCGGCTTTAATGGAGGAGATGTTGGATGCACAATGTTCCTTGGATGTGATTTATCCTGGCAGTGGGTTTTCAATTTAGCCAGTTACAGACTGACTTAATTACACTTTTGTGCAAAAATCACATTCTGACAGAACCACATTAAATTACATCAGTGAAACAACACGTCAGTATGAAACAGCAGTTAGTGATCAAGACTAATCCAGACTTTAAACTGCTGCTGTTGGTCGAGAGCTGGATATTAAATTAGTTTTGTCTGGAGAGTCGGTCAGAAACCAATCAGAGCTCGTCTTTCACCTTTTTCCTACCGAACACCGACCTGCGCTGATTTATTTCAGGTTTAAAAGCTGCTAAAAAAAAAAGATTTTGCGGTGAGTTTGTGTTTTCAACAATGTTTCCTGTAAGAAACTTTATAAACTCCTGAGTCTGAGTGTGATGATTCTTCAGTACAGACTCTTTTGGAGACGCTCTTCGTTCTCAGGTTTTCTGGACTGTCAGAGATGTTGCTTCGACTTGTCGTTTCTGAGGCCGTAGTTTGTTGTTGCTCGGTTCTCCTCGCTGAAGCAGTTGTTTTTTTTCCTCCAGATTTTTGAGACTTATTTTCTCTGACTATTTCCCTGAACTGCTGAACTGTCACAGATGTTAACTAAAACCCATTCCACATAAATGACAGCTGTATCTTCTCATAATAAGGCTACGAATTTCTACCTTGATATGACATTCTTAGTTCATGTTTGACTCAGTTTATGAGATTGAGTTTAGGTTAAATAATTGGCATCGATGGGTTAAGGTTTTATTCGGGGCTGGATGTGAAACCATGCTCCCTGCTGGACTGGCCACACAGTGTTTTTGTCACCACTTCAACATGTTTATATCACGTAGCAGGAGTGTAAAGTGTCAGAGGTCATGACAAGGTTTTCCAACCACATGGAAACTGTCATATTTGTTCACATTCAGCCACTTTCTTCAGATGAGCTTCATTCTGGATTTATTATGATCCTCGAAAGTTCAGATTTCTTTTTTTTTCCATTGTGAACTGAGGTCAGAGGTTTCTCGTTGTTCGTCTACAGATGTCCAGATGTCACCAGAGGTTTCTATCAGCTGTAGATAATCAATTCCATCAACCGACCAGAATTAAAAATGAACTCTTGATGGTTGGGTGGTGAACGTGCTCTACATGTCTACACTAAAAAACACACCCTGGTCTCTGTGATGTTAACGCTTGTGTTGGGAGCTTTGCAATTTAATATTAAAGTGTGTTCTGAGTTTTAAAAATGAAAACCCTGAAGTCCAACTGAAAACCAGAAACACATGTTGTTCATAAATGTACGACTTGTCTCATCTGTCCTGAAAACTGCTGATTAGACACATCACATGATCACATGGACACAGGAAGGACTGACACTAAAGCATTTCACAAACAGATGACAACAAGATCATCTCTGAAAACTAAAAAACATAAATCTTTAATCATTTTATCAAATAAATACAGAGGCACAAAGGTCCCAAAAGACAATGTTTTTTTTTTCTTCTTAAGCTAATATTCTGTGCGCAAAAGATAAAAAAAAAACAAAAAAAAAAACGTATCTTTCAGGACCTTTGGGCTTCCATAAATTAAAGATGAATGTAACAAAGAAAGAAAAAAATGTTTATGGAAAAAACTGAGATCTATGATTATTAAAACAATATTTGTTTTTATGGCTAAATAGGTAAACACATGGTCTAAATAGTAGAATTTAAAATAGTTATTTTTATATTTAACAGACCACCTTATAAAACAAGTAAAAGATGAGTGAAGTTGAGCTCTTTGTTATGGAGGATCAAACCTGACTAAATAAAAAAGAACGGTGAAGTGATTAAAAAATAAGAATGAAAAATTGATAATTTAATCAACACTAACAGGATAAAGTGAAGCAAACACGGCTGCAGCCAAAATATGAACAAACATCATCCTGACGAGTCTCTGTGAAGTTGGTCCTGAAGGTGGCGCCAGAGGACAGATCATAGATTTATTCAGGCTTCATCCTGGACATTTCACAACATTAGATTTTGAACTTTATTTTTTTGTGTGTGCACTTGTTTTATTTTATGTAAATGTTGTCCTGATGGCAGCACTGGAAGAAAGGTCAGGGGTCATCAGAATAATCAGGATTTAACCACCTGGTGTCATGGAAAATAAATGTGGAATTATTGGATTTCACATTTATTGGACATTTAATTTTCACCTTGGGATTTCTATTTAATTCTCCTTCAGCAGGATTCTCCTTCATGGGTGTGATTTATTGATTCTTTTTTTAATTTTCTTTCTCCATTTATGCTTTTTTTAAGTTCAATTTTACATTTATGTGACCATTTGATTTATTCATGCACTTATTTATTTATTTACTAATAAGTCAGGTTTGGTCCTCCATACTTGGTGGCTGCTGTTTACAGGCTGGATATTATTCCATCATCACTGATATTTGACTTTACCTGCAGTGTAACGTCTTACTGTTTAAGGCACAGATCCTTCTTTAGTGACGCTAGCGAGCTCTGCTTCGATTCTCTTTTTATTTCCGTGTCGATTGTCACCGCTAGACTCAGAGCGAGCTCTCCGCCGCCAGCCATCGAGGACTGCCATTCTCTTTTTTACTCCTCTCCAATTCTTCCCCCTCCCCCCTCCTCCACATAACTACTGATGCCTTTGCCCCCCAACCTATCGCTTTAAAAGTACACAGTATGTCGAGTTTGACTCACCTGAGGAGACAGAGAAAAGAGCGAGGGTGCCATTGGGACAACACGAGAAGAAATAAAGTGATGTTTCGGGGTAAGCACAGTTTAGGAATAGTCCTTTACCTCTGTTCTCTCACTGAGTTTCTGTTCCTCCTCTTCCTTTTTCCTTCTGTTCAGACATTTTCCTCCCTTTTTTTTTCCTCCGTTGTGTGTCTGTGTTTTGTGTGCTTGATGACTCCATCTCTCTTTTGTGTTCCCTGTTTCTTTTTTGCATCTCCAATGGTAATTCTTTTCTCCTTCAGAAATCAAAAGCTCAATCTGTCAGTTGTCCAGCCTCAGACTGTTGTAGACTAGTGATGATACAGTATGTGCAGTGCTCGTGCTGGTGACTTTGTGTCCTTTTAAAGTGCTTCTTTTGTGGGGGAGAATATTGTCATCACCATTTTTCCAGCTAGAGGGATGCTAGTCTGACCAATCTGGCAACCCACACAGCTAACAGTCTCTTAGCTCAACTGTCCTGTTAACTTTTGCTTAGCTTCTATCTAGTATCTAATAGCTGTAACTGTAGACAGGGTGCCAGATTTACACCAACACTCCCTCAGCTTCTCTCCCCAGGCTCCTCCCCTCATGATCTTTGACCAATCAGCTGAGGGCTTTAGATGTGCGAGAGCACCATCAGCTCTCACCCGTCTAACGTCCGGTCAGGGAGGGGAAAGAGTGGGGGCAGGAAGTCAAATCAGAGTGTTGGGATGTAGCCATAGGAAAACATAGCATTGATTTTTACAAACGTGTGTTTCCACTGATTAATCTCCCCTCCCTCCCTCTCTCTGATTGGTCTGTTTGCAGTTGGAGGACGACAGACACCAACCGCGACCCAATCAGCTGAGGAGGCTGGCCTCCTACGTCTTCTCCTCCTCCACCCTGGAGACGGAGCAGTATCCCCACGGAGCAGGCAGCTTCATTCAGAGGAGCCGCTCCGCCGAGAGCAGCCCTGCCCACGTCACCGCCACCACCAACTCGGCCCGGCGGCGGCACGCCGGCACCCTGCCGACGCCCGGCAGCCCGCGGAGCAGACACTCGTACCTGAACGTGTCGAGGACGCATCTGCAGCAGATGTTAGCCAAGCTCATCAACAAGAACAGCAGCTGAGAGAACTGAGAGACGGACTCAGTCATGTGACCTACATACATGTGAAATACACTGATGCACCACACACATCAAACACACACACACACACACACACACACACACACACACACACACACACACACACACACACACACACATATGCAGAGTTGGTCAAACCATTTTTGTGGCCCAGGGCAGAATTGGTTCCCCTAACCCACTCACTCCACTGTACTCACCACACAGTGTAGCTCACCCACTGAGCAACTGTAATTTGTTACGGGCAGCAATTAACTAATTATTTTATTATTGATTAATCTGATAAACTTTGAAATTCATTTGATTAATAAAGGTTAAAAATGGTTCAAATTATGGAGGACCAGGGATGTCACAGGAAAAGTAATAAAGCATTTCTTCAATTTCATATTTTAATAGACTTTGATAATAGGAATTCTAAAAACAATTTATAATGAACAATGAATCCATCAATAAATGCTTCAGAGCAGTAACAGCATAAAACACTCATTAAATAAACCATTTATAAATACATTTATTAAGCCATGAATAAATAATAGAATTTGAAAAGCATTTTAGAAATGGGAATACGTATCTGGATTCCCTCTTCAAAAAGTATTTATTGATGGATTAATAGTTAATTTGTAAATTCTTTTTACAATTCCTATTTTTAATATTTATTAAAACATTAAATTAAGGAAATGCTTTATTACTTTTCCTGTGAGATCCCTGGTCCTCCGTAATAAAGATTCACAATTCACTTCCTGATTTTGTTGAACTGCCCATAAAAACTAAAATCATTTGATAATTTTAATGCCTTTAATTTAAAAATGTCACACGTTAGCATTATTTTACCATTTATACAAATATATTAAACAAAAAGTAAAGAAATACTCCATTTCATATTTGTAATTTACTGCTTTTGGGTCCCTTCAGTTCCCTTCAGCCCGACCTCTGCATATAAAACGCAAACACACAAACATACATGTAAAACAGACTTAACGGACCCAACACACTGAGAGCCAGATAATAAACACACCAAGCCATAATACTGGCACACAGCAGCGCTATCAGCTGTGCTGGTAAGATTGACACACACACACACACACACACACACACACACACACACACACACACACACACACACATACACATACACAAACACACACACACACACGTAGCTCTACCAACTACAAGCAGAGGAACAGAAGAAGAGGATTAAAGTGCTGACGACGGGAAAATATTTTCCATGCAATAAACTCAAAAAAAAAAAAAAAAGCCTCTCTGCAAACCTGATTTGCACACGCCACAGAGCAAACTGCTGGAAATAATGTGAAACTGAGTATTTCCTTCTTGTTTCTGTGAAGAAGAAGAAGAACAAGAAGTAGAAGAAGAAGAAGAGGAAGACGCAGGAAGTGGAACAGAGTGGGGCTGCTAACAGACTGTTAAGCTTTACTGTATTCGTGCATTTATTTATTTTTGATTTTTTTTTTCCCGCCTTTCCTGCTAAAATGGAGGAGCGATCGTCGAGGAATGCAGGTCGTCCCGGCGATCGAGTTTTTGCACCGAGACCTCGGAGTCGGCGTTCCCCCCTCCGATCATCATCGCCCACAGAGCAATACACCGACACCGCTTCACACCGCGTCTTCACCGACACAAAACCAGTGATCCGAACGCCTCGCTCCGACTCTCGCCTCATTAAATGTCGTGTGTAAAAAGAGAAAGTGTGAGTGTGAGTGCGGAAAGGTTTGTCTGAAGGTGTGATAACCGATCGATCACTTTGATCTCTAATCGCAGCCTTTATGACAAAAAAACTGTTACTGTGCTGGGTCTCTGAGTAGAAGTACGGTGGCCCACAAGTGCAAATATATAAGAAAAAAAAATTAACAAAAAAAGAAAACACAGCAACATTTTTTAGAAAATGAAATTACACAGTGGTATTTCATAAAACGACAAAATAATAATTTCACTAAATAAATTCACAACTGCAAAATGTGACAGTAGAGCAGAAACAAATTAAAGGACATCACAATATCAATTTTATATAAATGATTCAAAAAGATATTAAAAAAACATTAGACAGAAAACAAACTAACAATATAGACTACACAACATTCAACCCTAGAAATTAACACAACAAAGGCACATTTTTGCAAAAACAAGTTAAGAACGTTAAAAGAAAAAACCTGAAACTTCTTCCACAACTTCTGACAACATTTTTTTTTTGCTGAATGTAGCAAATGTTAAATCTCCGTAAATAAATTCTGATTTATTTCATGGAAAGTTTTATGAAATGTTTTTTATTTTGCTAAGGCAACAATGAAAATGACCGTTTGGTCACGGTTATCAAGTAGTAAACTCCTGGTCACTTTCTCCAGGTACACTCACTGTTTTATTTTGCTGCCATATGATAAGGAGGTGAACATTAGTGTTAGCCCGGAGACAGAACTGTGTCGTTGCATTAATCTCACCCTGTAGAGCAGCAGATAATCTTGTATACGGAAGGTTATTGTGCATTTTATGACGAAACTTTCTCCAGTGTTTCTGTAAACCATGAAGTTTATTTTCAGACATGGAGAACATTTCAGACGTGACCACTGGGACAGGGCGGAGCCTCCAGGAGTAATGAGTGTGGTGCGGACCAAACTAGCATGCTAGCTTGTGATTAGAATGTTTGCTAATGTGCTAGCTAGTCATGTGATTCCATAGAACACACAGCAGAAGTTGTCAATGTTGTTAACAAGCTATAGCTACCTTACTACCTGTAAATGGGGGGTTTGCAGTCCCCCTTGCAAAACTGGTGCTCTAAGCAAAATTATTTTACAAGGTCACAGCAGCAAATAAACATTTTTATTAGAACAAAGATTTACATGATTGTAATGGAAAAATGACCTTTCAAGGTCACCAGAGGTCAAATACAAACTACCTCCACGTCTGAAATAAAACCTTGTAGATTATCTGCTGAAACTTTCATGCTCTAGTCATAAAATGCACAATTGTTTAGTTTATCTGCGTAACTACTGATTTTTTGTGACTCTTTTAAATCTGACTGCAAACGGAGGCAGAGCTCTAAGTGTGGGAGGGAGGGAGACGTCGTACAGTATTACTGGCTGTTGTTTGGTACAGAATAATATAGTTACACAAAATAAGAGATCTTTTTTTCTGGTCCTCGTGTCAGTTTGTCGAGTGATTGTTTGAGCCGCTGTCGTTCTTCCTAATGATTATTTTAGATCTTCATCTGGAGATTATGACTCAGTATTTTCATTATTTTAAGATGATGACCGTCGGTCTGACATTAAATTTGGTTCAGGTGTCCATGATGCTCCTGCTGAGATTTGAGGCTTTGAGGGAAATATTTCAGCAGTTACTGGAGAGATTGTGATGACACTTTAGTGATCGTGTGACTTTTCCTCTAGCGCCATCATCAGGTCAATGTTTTGATTTGTCCAGTACCTAAATACAAAACTAAAGACATCCCCATCAGCCTCAGCTGTACTCTGTGTTTACTGCTAATTAGCACATGTTTTCATGCGCACACGGGACTAAGACTGTGAACATGGTAAACATTATACCTGCTAAACTTGTTAGCATGTTAGCATTCTCATTGTGAACATGTTAGAATGCTGACGTTAGCATTAAGCTTATAGTGGCGCACTGTCTAAGTATGGCTGTAGACTCCTAATCTCCCTGTTATCCTGAGATCAGGATTTAATCATCAGGTTATCAATGAACAGTTTAGCATTGATCAGGAGTTAAATGTGTCTTCATCATGTTTATCTGTACTTCCTGTTTGTTTCATTTTAGAGACAGAAAAGGAGAACTGAGGATAAAGAAAGGAGGCCGTCTCAACATAATGAAATAATTAAGTCATAATCTCAAGATAACAAGCTCAAAAAACACTCGGAAACCACAGCTGGTCGATGCTACGGCAGGTTGTCATGGCGATTTAATGTCTTACTGTCAATCCTGCATCTTTCGGTGTCGGGTTGTTGTGTTTGAGTTAAATCCAGGTCTTCCAGAGGACAAGGTTGATCCTGTTGCATTCACGAGCACTACCTGTAAAAAAAAAAAAAAAAATGCAAAGAATAAGATTTGTCTTACGTTGTATTTTTGTCGCTGTAGATACTGTGAGGTAATCGCTGAAGATTCTCGCCTTTAAGGTCCATCAGATCGTAGGTTTTGGGTTGTCTTGGTTTGGGTTTGATGGTCTAATGAAGGCGGTCTGATGCATCATCTACTGCTCTTTCCGTCCTCCAGGGAGTAGTTTTGTATGTTTTTGTAAATGGCAGTGAGTGTGACCAGATAAACTCTGAGCTTTGTTGGGTATTCAAATCCATTTTGCGGCGGTCTCTGGTGAGGTTTTCCTGGTTCGGACATCACGTCATGTGTTTGGATCAAAGTCTTATTTCCATTGTGCTTCCTCTTCCATCACTAGTTTCCGACCGCTGGACTTTACTGTTGCACTTTATCACTGAGTCGACCGGAGGGGGGGTTCAGGCCGGGCCGAGGGTCTCGATATATGGATGCAAAACACAGATGCAATAAGTGAAATGTCGGATGTTATAGCAAAAAAAAAAGAAAAAAAGAGAGAGACTTATTTAAATTGAGGTTCTGTTGGTTTGCATGGTCTCAAATCTTATCATCAGGCTTCAATTCCTTTGAGAATCAACCTGCAGGGACTTGAACTCACCACCAAGGAAAACCAACCAACACCAGAAAACATGATGATAATAAAGATGTGAGGGGTTATCTTCAAGTCTCTGCAAGGTGATTGTCATGCAAATGAACTGGAACCAATGGCTGCCTGAAAGAAAGAAAATCAATGTGATGGACGAGCGGGAGCTGAGAGTAATTAATGGGATAATATAAACAAAAACCACCACTTTAATCACATAATGGCTCCAGTTAGAGCAGAGTGCAGGATTTCTCATTTCACAGCGCTAATCGCCACTTTCTCCATTTCACAAGCAATGAAACAGAATAAAAGTTTACGGTCAGAACCAGTTATATCATAAGGGCACGCATAGTAAATGTAGCCAGAGTCTGTTTCAGTGTCGTGTCATCCAATGGAAAACAAAGCTGGCCGTTGTTGTGTATTTTGTTGGTTTTAGTAAAAGTTCGTCACTGTGTCTAAATAATTTGAAAAAGCGAGTTTCCTGGTAGATACGACGTCAAAAGAAAAATTGTGGGAGAGCGTGAGCAACCACCGTCCAACAGTCAGGAGTAAACACCGTCAAATCAGGAACTTACATTCATTGACCAAGCTGTGAAAATCTGCATTTTATGGTGTTTGGGTTTTTTGGTTTTTAGGGACGTCCTAATATTGATCCGAAAACAAGAGGAAGAAAAGCACCCGCTTACCCGACCTTAGTTTACTTGCTTTGTTTCGCTCAATTCCTGAATGCCTTTCATGATTGTGTTCTTTGATCCCATAGACGGAATCCCTTTGATAACTAATGTAATGACTTACCTTTTGGTTCACTGAGCCCCCCTGGTGAGGCCGCCTCCCACTTTGAAAACCGTTGCTTTAGACATAAAAGATTTTCCACTACAAATACTGATATTGAAGAATAGTGGAAAAACAACATCAATAGCTTGTTGAAATGTTTCAGCAGGATTTCAAAGGTCCCTCTCTCATTGGCTATCATCACTGTCTATGTACTTTTGGTTCATTAGTCCAGTGGTTCCCAACCTTTTCCACCTCATGTCCCACTTGAAAATCAAAAGTATTGGCGGCCCACATCCAACCCAATAACAGTATGGAGGCTGAATGTTGCTTCTCAGAGCACTTTTTATTTTAACAATAACGATCGAACATGAACTGGAAGCTCAATTTTACTTTATTGTTTAATTGAGGAGAGATCACTTGTCGTATCCATTAATAATTCTAATTCCTGTTGCTTACCAGCCATCCATTGTGATACTCCAGTTGTTGCTATTGATGATGTTTTCAACGTTTAGCGCGCAATCAGACTGAGATAGTAAACACGATGTGGTCCGGCCGGCGACAACAGAAAAGTTCTTATCATTGGCCTATCACAGTGAAAATCCTTAATACAAGAAAAGATCATTTCTTTTTAAAACTTTTAATAACATTATTTATATAATTTTTCTATAAGTACACCTTTTCGCCAAAATTGTACTTTTTTGCAAATGATTTGTCTGCCCACTTGCAATACATCCACGGCCCACCAGGGGGCCCCGGCCCACAGGTTGGGAACCACTGCATTCGTCCATTTGGAAAACATACAACTAAATGAAAACAATAGCCAACAAAACAAATAGCAGGAAAAACAGTGAGTGTTTTAAACCAAAACTGATAAGACATTCAGACTCTCTCATCATATTGCATCTAAAGATCTTTACAGCAGTTTTAACTGGTAAATTTCTCCAGTACAACAATCTGTTATTCTTTGAATGAGACGTTTTGTCCTAAAGAAACAAAAGAAAAATCAGTGCTTGTTCCGTCCTGAGCGATGGTTGGTTGGTAGTCTCCACTGTGTTATTATATGATCAATGAGCCGTTGTTCTGGTTGAGTGTTGAGTTGTAAAACCCTGTTTAA
This sequence comes from Seriola lalandi dorsalis, assembly GCF_002814215.2. Lineage (NCBI taxonomy): Eukaryota > Metazoa > Chordata > Actinopteri > Carangiformes > Carangidae > Seriola > Seriola lalandi. The sequence goes on from NW_019525353.1 coordinate 103,795, forward strand.
TATTTGAACACTGCTACCATCATACCAAAGCAGCTGTGTGTGGTTAAATTTTTGAATGTCATTCGAACAACTTTCTTTAGAGTCCGAGCTGTGTCTCCTCAACGCGTTCAACAAATGCTTTTCCAAAATCTCGCCACATGAGACTAGCTAAGACGGCCATTTTGTGCAATGAAAGCCAAACTGTTGCTTTCTAAATGTGTTAAAGGGCTACATTAACTAAATATGCACCACTTGCTGTTTTCATTGAGCTTCAATTTGAGGCATTAGCGTTAGCTCAGCCTGAGCAGGAGATGTCCGTTAGCGCTGAGGCTCGTCACAGCTCCAGCCTGACAAGGATACGACCTGAGTTTGTTTTCATGCTGCTTCATGCTGATTTCAGGACATCCTGCCCGTTTTATATATTTAGCTTAGCATTAGAGTACAACCACTTAGAGAATGTATGAAGTGGATCAGCTGCTATCTCTGAACTTTATTTTGCACGCCTGCAAAATGATTCACCTACCGTACAAGATTGTCACTGATACATGTTTTGTCCTGTGTCACCATGAACGCAGTGCCACATTCAGTTAAAAACAGGCAGTAGAAAGCTCAGTGTGCTTATTCTGCTGAGTTTAAAAAAAACAAAAAAAAACAAAACAATCTGCAGCATTAACGACGGTATGCCGTACCAAGAGACTGTTTACCGACTGTCGCCACTCTTTGCATGAGATCTACTGTTTGTACGACACGCACCTCTGACTGTAAAATGACTAAAAACAGCACTGTACTGTACTTACAACAAAAACAGTGAATATACACCTCTGACTGAAAAAAACGTCTGTGATGTTTTTTGTAAATAATTCACACCGTTACGAGAGGGGATACTCACGGATCAGAGCTGTCGAGTCCGTCGCTGACTTTAAAATGTCAAGAAGTAGCAGGAGCCTTTTTTCTTTTTTTTAGTCCTGATAGTTACAGAATCCATCAACCTTCATCACGTCTCTTACTCTGCTGCGCTGATGTGTGAACTTTTACACCTAGTGTTTTGTTAGTGGAGGAGGTCATGATGCATGATGCTGTTAAACATAGTAGAATTCTTTTAACTACTTTTGCGTCTCATTTTTGCTGTTTTGGACATAATCCCCATCAGTCTGATGAAATTTGATGAACAGCTCTGCACCAACAAAACAAATGTGAACTTAAAGCAGGTTTGCAGGTCAATGGACCATTAAAAAGGCATTTGTCATGGTATATAGGAATTACAGCCAAAACAATAAAAGGAAGACCCGATGCTTCAAACCTTTACTTGTGTAGAACAAGTCGTAAATTACTTATAAGGCTAGCAGCACACTCCAAACAAAAGGTGCTGTCCACTGTAAATATTCAGCAAATTAATGCTGGACTTAAAAGCAGTTTGCAGGTCAATGGACCATTGCAAAGGCATTTGTCATGGTATATAGGAATTGTGGCCAAAACAACAAAGATAAGACCTGATGCTTAAAACCTTTTACTTGTGTCGAGCAAGTTGCAAAATACCTACGAGGCTAGCAGCACACTCCAAACAAAAGGTGCTCTCAAAGGCTTTTCAATTGCTTCTCGATATGGTGCTGTGAGCATGTTTCTATAGTGACTCTTGACTATTCATTTAATGAAGTGCAAAATCTCAACGAATGAACACATGGCCAAAAATACGGCAGTCCACTGCGTTGCTTACCTTTTTGGCTGTAAGAAAATAAGATTTTGTTTGGAGTGTCGCGTTAGTCGAACTGCTGCTACTCATGTTGTTCAAACTGAAAAATATACTGTATATGTTTCTTTGATTTAAGCAGGAATATATTAAACCTACAACTATAACTTGTAAAGGGATTTTACAGAAAAGCTAAGAAATGTTTTCCAGTTCTGCTGATTAGAAATCCCTGATATGTAGAAGTGCAGTATTTAAATGTGATGATAAACAGTAGCACACTGCTCTGGGGTCAAACCAGAAATTAGGCTACTTCTCTTAGCCCCTGAAAAAAAAAAGTTTTTATTAACAGAATGATTATGTTTCCGTCACATCAACAATACTGCGAATTTGAAGCCTTTGTCTTTAGATTTTAATTTACCCCACAGAGGGTAAGTGAAGATTTACCAGAAACTGTCCCATAAAACATTTATACCTCATGAATCACACACTAGAATTATACTTTTTTTGTTATATTTAATATAACTAAAAATAAGTATTATGCTTCTCCCCCAACATACATTTTATTGCATATTTGATATCGCTGAACTTTATGAAATAACAGGGTGATATTGTACAGATAAGGTACAGACATTGTGTCTTTAGAGGTGTCCATGTTAGCTTCGTTTAGACTGTATTCCACATTCACTAGTTTGTAAATCAGATCTGTATGGAACGCATCATCAGTCAAAAACCGTCACATAAAATCACTCGTGTCACTAATAGTTGATTCACAAAGGGACGTTCAGACATTTTAGGAAATCCTTTCTAGTTGTTTTTCCTCAGAGAAGATGGACATCAGGTTCATGTCTGTGTGTCCGGTCCAGAGCTCAAACCAAACACCCCACTAACCCAACAGCTGCTACCGTCACCACAATGTCTCATTTTACATTTCTGTTTCTACAATAAACGACATGCAACGTGAGAATTGGACAGAGTTGTTTGTTTAAATTTAGCTAGGCTAGTATTTTTTTACCTGCGACTAGTCTATCTATTCATTTTCTTACATGTTGCCCTTGCTTCCAGTCTTTATGCTAAGCTATGCTAAACACTTCCTGGACTTATGTCTATGCTAGTTAAAGCGTTTTCATCGGACTCTGGGGACAACACAAAAAAACAAGAGAATTTCATGAAGTGTCTGAATGTTCCTTTAAAGTTTTTTGCAATAAAGCAGATAGTCGAGGTAAAGAGGATTGAAGAGCTCACAGTGTTAGTTCAGTGTGATGATCCGTGAGTGTCTTTCACGTGTATAATACATGTAAGCGTTTTTTTTCTATCACTATATGATTGTACAGTACTGCTTGTATAATTTACAGGTAAAGCATGTATTTTAAACTTTTTGTAAATCCAAATGATTACTGTGTACATATATACAGAAATGTAGAAAGTAATTAGGTTTGCAGTTAATCTCTAATAGCATGATAATTAGCGGGGTTTAGTATGTACAGGCTGTATGTTAAATCTTTACGAAGGGAAACACTTGAAAATCACCTGATATCAGACTGCGTGCTGTCTAAGGATAAACTCTGCAATGCATTTTTTTGTGCCTTTTATATCAATGTATGTAATCTAGACAATCTTGAAAAGCTTGTGTACAACCAAAATGACATTAAAATGGTTTTGGGGGCAAATACATCAGTTCCTGTTGTCGTTCTTACTGGGAGGGACTGTTAGTATTAGCTTCTTCACACTTTTTCTTTTTTGTCATAATACAATTACAATCACTAAGCCTTTAAAAAAAATTGGTGGTACTGCTATAAGTTGATGAATCCTTGCCATCATTCACCATTCATTGTTCTGGCAGTGGTGGTTTTCAGTTGGTCAGTGCTTGTCCTGTTTATGCATTGTGTTAGCAAATACCTTCAGTAAACTCCTATGATGTTTATTGCTGTCTTGTCTTGAGTTGAATCACTGGTAATAAAAAGTGTTGTTAAACTGTTTCCAGGTGTTGTCACCCACGGAGCAGAGCACCCAGTCGCCACCCTCCCCAGACTACCGTACAAAGGGCCAGAGTGACGAGAAGGAGCACTTCCACATCCTTCCTCAGCTGCAGGCCAAGAGGGCTGACTTCCTCACCGTCATGCTGACCGGTACCTTGCCTCAGCGGAGGAGTTTCGCCACGCCGGAGGAAGAAGTCCCGGAACCTCCGGGGCCAAAGGATGACGACGTCACAAAGAGTGAGTCCAACAGTGAGGCCAGTCAGAAAAGCACTGAACGTAGCCAGGAGGCGGCACCTTCAACACTCATGGCCGAGGACCAGAGAGCACAGCGGGAGCACGCCTCAGCTGCTGATGCAGACCCCGATTTGGAGGACGCATCCAAAACCCTCGTCCTCTTCTCACCCGGAGACACTCGCAAGTCTCCCTCTGGTGGTGATCATGCGCTAGAGGTTGAGTTGGCCACACCCTCTGCCCCCACTTCCCGTAATGACCGCCTCCTGGGCGCGGAGGCAATTCAGCCTGAAACTTCTGAGACTGGCCGTTTGTCCCCGGCTCTCAGGTCGGACCTGAGGCCTTCCACTCCCATTGCTCCTGCATCACCGCCCTTCACCAAAGTTGAGCGCACTTTCATCCATATTGCAGAGACATCACACCTCAATGTCATGTCTTCCAACGGTCACTCTGCCAAGGAAAGTGACCGGGAAGTCTTTGCCATCATGAAGGATTCAGCTGGTGAGGATGACACCCATGAGCAAGGGGGGCCACCAGTGGGACCACCAGTGACAGAAGAGTCTCTGGAGGTGCCAGACCAAACTGCACCAGTTGACAAACAACAAACCAAAACTGACAATGGTCCGTCAACTGTACCAGCCCAGTCTTTGGAGCCTGTCCCGGAAACAATGTCACCGGTTCATGGTTATAAAGATCTGTCACAGGAACCTCAGAAACAGCCATCGTCCAGTGAAGAAGCGGCCAAGCTTCAAACAACTGGGCCAGAACTACCGGCTGCCATAAAGCCCAAAATCAGAAGCCGAATCCCTGTACTCATTTCTGAAGAGGACTCAGGCTCGGAGCAGTCCTCCTCCCTCTCGGCTCGGGCCCGGCTTCAGCAGCGGGCCAGGCAGCTGGACTTGGCCCGTATGTTGGTCCAGAAGCAACAGGGTCGCTGGATGAGGAGGAGGATGCTGTCTGGGACGTCGTCATCGTTGTCCTCTGGGGACGAAGAGCGTCGCAGGGCTTCGGAAACTCTGTCCACCACCGGCTCTGAGGAGGACACACATACCTCGGACGAGTCCAAGAGGAGCTCACGTCTCAAAACGACTGAAGAGCAAGGTTCCAAGGAGTGCAGGAGCAGGATCCCCAGGCCCGTCACCCCAGTAAAGAGGCCTTCAGGGGGGCTAGCTGCCACTGCTCCTTCTCCTCTTTCCTTGCCAGAATCAAGCCCTCCCAAAGGAGCACCATCCTTCTCTAACGGGTATGATTCTGTTTTCTCCCTTTTTAGTGTATTGAGGTTTTCATTTCAAAAAAGTTTGATTAAATATTTTTTTAGAAAATTTAAAGTGATAACAAGCTCAGTTTACTCTTCTGTCCACAGGAATCAGAAAATCGGACTAAGCACTCTCAGCACCCAACGGAAATCCAAACCTGTCTCACCCAGGTCCTCCTCTTCATGTCCCCGACCCTCTACTGTCCCTGCCCCATCCGGCAGCCCTCGAATGCCCCTGCGAGTCCTGTTTGGTACCCGACGCAGCCTTAGCTCCACCCACTGCAGGACTGACAGCCCCTCCCCTCAGAGAGTATGTCCGTCCCGGCAGCCCCTCTCGGTTCGAGCCCCAACCGTCCCTATGCTACCGCCCAGGACTACAACAACCATGCGGCGCAGCGCCTCACAGGAAGCCACCGCCCAGTCCTCTTCTGGCACCATGCCCACTAGGACCAGGCCAAAACCAGCTGGCGCGACTAAGGGGAAACCGAATGCCAGGGAGAAGTCGGTGCCCGCTAGATAATACAAAGAGACTCATCACTGAGACATGTTTGTGTATAATCAGTCTTCGGACAAGCTACGCCTCAAAGGTTCTCACCTGATTCCATATTAGACTGTGATGTTACAATGACCTCTTCAATTCATTTAATGTATACGGACTTCTTATTTTTTCCAAGGACAGCTTACTGAACTATCTTCATGGGCTTCCAGTAATCTTGACTGACTGTTGTACAAGAGCGTTGCTGCCATGGTGCTATGGATACATCTGCTGCTCCCTGGTCAATCCCCGATTTAACTGGTTTCTGAAGCTGAGAATCATGGCCTCCAACAAGTCCAGTTTCAGAGACACTCACCTTACACAGTACTCCCAGCTTGTCCACAGCTATACTACTCTTCTATCGACAGTACCCTGCTTGGTTCACATTGCATGGTGAAGTATATCACAAATACATTGAATCTGTAGAGGGAAAACAACGTGTACAAAAATCTGTACCTGAATTATTTGATATAGTTCTCCCCTTCCTATTGGACAAAAAATAAGATCAATTTGGACTGGTTTGAATGCCCGAACAATGTTAAAATGGCAAGAGATTCCAAACTATATCCTGTACTCATTATAGTCTTGGATAAAGAGAAAAGTTGGATGTGAACACAAAATAAATCGCTCGGCCTCGCCTCCTCCTCATGGTGTGACAATGGGCATGCTTTAATCATTCTATTTTCTGGGTGTTTTTATTTTGTTTATGCTCTGAATTGTATATAATAGAATCATTTCCCATAAAGACATCTTTATTTTTTATCTTGCCAAGCAAAGTGTAAATTTCAAGTCTTTAACCTTCTGTTCCAATGTGTTGGCACTACGCCTGTTTTTTAACGCATGAGAAAAACAGGGTTAACCATGAGAGGAAGTTACACCTGCTTGGATTCTGCTGACAGTGCAAAAGGTCTGCTGGTTGTTGGAGCCCATGTTGTGTTTGTAAGGGGTCGATGGGCGCTGAGCTGTGAAGTAAAGTCTTGATCATGTGGAAGGGTGTCTTGTCTTTATTGTGTCACTGGTTTTCCAGTAAACCCAAGGACCTGACGTGATCTGGCTCCAGACTTTCCGCAATGACTCAGGTCTGTCTAAGCACAAGTCCAAGTAGGACCCAAGACAACAAGTAAGTCAAGTACCTTATTGTCAAGTTTTTCTACTGCTACTTGACCCTTCTACTCCACTACTATTCATCTCTTAAAGAAATCAGTGTGTAGTTGTGTCTCCTTGTCATAGATGTCTCTGAGTTGTGAACAGTTTCACCAAAGAGATGTTCCCCCTCTAATCAGAAACGTCTGCATTTCCATGGCTGGGGCAGTCTCAAAATATCAAAGATAAGAGGCAAGTCCCAAAACTGAAAACAGTTTTATATCAGAACTTTTTCTTTTTTATGAATATAGACCATTTTATGCCAACATACCAAAAATGGGTGAGGCATAAGGTTGAGTTGTTTTTATTTAGGTAACTCTGGTTATCACAATTTGGATGTGACAGTAGGAGTTAATGTTATTTCCATGGAGATGTTAGCTAGCGTTGTTATTCCAGATCCCACTACTGATATTAGGGCTCTGGGGCTACTCGTTTAAGGTCACTAACGTTACCATTTTGCCGATGTGTGGTCAAATTAATCATATCTTTATTTCTTCTTTCCACTAGCATAAATCATACAACACAGAAAGCTACACACGCTCAGACTGTTAACCAGAAGTTTTGCTACTCAGTTCGAAAAAGTGAATAAAAAGCCGTCATTGTGTCCGTCGTTCTATTTATTCTCATTCGTTATGAATCAAGTACAAAAGAATGAGTCCTCTTCAGCACATGGACAGCATTGTTAAGGCTCTGAGTACATGAACATGTACCTCTAAACATTAAATGGCATTACTAACATACATGTTTAAAGATGGTACCATAAGCTACAGGTTAAGTTCAAGTTTCACTGTGTATTTTAGAGATCTAACACTTAAAATACACTCTGCATTAAACTTTTGATGAATATGGACTATTATTTAAAATTGAACTGAAATATAGTGCACTTTTGGTACGGTGTAAATCAAACTTACAGCTCACACAATGTTTTCTAAATACTGTTCTGATGAGGATGTTACGGGTCAGATTGTCATCATGTTATATACATGCACATTGTTTTTAATTGTAAATGACTGTAGTTATAGTTCAAGTACTGTAATGGAAGTAAAAGTACTAGAAAAATGTAAATAAAAAAAATAAATAAAAAAATAAAAGTTTTATGTGTTGTAGTTCCATGGGTCGGCCACTAGGGGGCAGTAATTCAGCGCCGGAAACTGTAAAGCAGCAGCGGTGATGACGCAGTTCCAAGATGGCGGTGCAGGTGGAGTTGTGTTGTGTGGAGAGTTTCCCCTCACACCTGAGTCCTCTGGATGGTTTGATACTAAGGTCTCAGCTGGACTCGGTTTTCCAGAATGACACGGACCCGCCGACCGTCCTTTTCGTCCCGCAGCGGCCTCAGAGCTCCAGGGGGCCGGGTATTTTACTGTGCGTTCACCCGACAACCGAGGAGGAGACAGCGGGATGCGGAGGGAGGAACTCCCCCAGAGCCGACACCGAGTCCCGTAGCCGGGTCCGGTTGTACACCAGCCGTTTCTTCCTTCGGCACCACGGGCTCCAGCGGCTCGGCAGCTCCGGGACCGTCCGGGCTCTGGAGCCGGTCAGCCTGGACAGAGTGGTGCTGGGAGCCCGCAGCAGGCAGAGTCTCCGCCTGGCCGGAGCTGAGCAGTTCACAGGCGGGCTGCTGGAACTCTGCCGCCCGGGACAGTGGCTGCTGGCCCGGCAAGGGGACCCGCTGATGCTTCCCCGACACCCGCTGCTGGGAGAGGACCCGGGACAGGTGAGACAGGTTATTTCTAGACTGAAGACCGTAAACAGTTTATTAACATCACGTCAACACTTCAGTGTCTACCGGAAGCAAACAGGATGCATGTGTGTGAACATTTCAACACTGACACGTTCAGTTTTCACTTAAAACTTAAAGTAAACTGTTAAAGTTTAATGTTGCAGTGATGGAAGAAAAACTCAGATCCGTAGCTCAAGTAAAAGCAAGTTATAGATTTAAAAGTAATAAAGAAGTAAATAACCTGATAAAAGTTGTAAGTCCTGCATTCAGAGTTTTACCCCAAAACGTGAAATTTAAAAAATATTTTTTTTCCAAGTCGAAGATGAGAAAATGTAATGAAAGACAATTAAAACAGTTTTACACAGAGTAATATCTCAACAGACTTTATATCTCTATAAAACAGAAAAGGCCAGAAAAATAAATAATAAATAATGCAGTATGATTATGCAAATTAGAGGATTTTTTTGTTGTGTTTAATGTTTTTATGTCAAATATATTATTAATATATGATATATCATTATATATGTTTGAGTATAATATTTATTTTGTTTTAAGTTTTGCCAGGTTAACAACTTACATGGATCCACATAACAATTACTGGAACTGTTATTATTATTATTATTGTTATTATTAATTAATAATTAATAATTAAAACATGGCTGCAGTTTTCCCTGTTTTTCCCTGACTCTGCAGTACGGCTGCAACTAATGATTTTTCCAATTATTGATTAATCTACTCATTTATTTACTTGATTAATTAAGTTTTCAGTCATGGAAAATAAACATAAACAGAAAATATTCACATTCCAGAAGCTGCAGCGAGTGAGTTTCTTCTCTTCATTTTTAATGGTTAAAAAAATGTATATTTAAATTAATTAATAATACTTAATTAATACTTAATTTATTCAGTTTGTCATTTATTAAAACTGCTGCAGCTAATTTTCTCCCAAAAGTCTGTCACATTTAATATTTCATGTGGTTCATCCTGAGAACACGACCGCTGCTCTGTGCTCAGACCTGGTCCTGGTCCAGGTCCTAGTCCAGGTCCTGGTCCAGGTCCTGGTCCATAAGGTGTTTTCTCTTGTTGGTGTTGTCGGGTGCAGCAGCAGCTGTTGGACCTGTTGGTGTTGGAGTGCAGTCCTGTAACACAGGGGCGGATCACGGCCGACACCTCTTTGGTTCTGACGGACTGCTGGGACTCGGTGGACCCCCCTGGCGCCCCCCCGCCCTGCAGACCGTTCAGACTGTGCGTGTCAGACTTTGCTCACTACGCCGACGGCCTAGGAGGGGGGCGGTCTCTTCTCGACAACAGGAAGCTGCTGGGCTCGGGGTTCTCGGGCATCCTGCAGGCGCTGGAGTGCAGGGTGGACGTCCGGGTGGTGAACACTCAGCGATGGGTCGGGGTCAAAGGTCAGCAGGGAGCAGCTGTGGACGTGGACAGCTGTGTGTTTGTGAGCAAACAGCTGCTTCTGCGGCTCGGCCTGTTCAACCAGGAGTGGGTGAAGCTGTCCAGGCTGGGCGGATCCTCCAGACCCCCGCCGACTCAGGCCGATGTCAGGGGGGGGGTCTGCAGGGACCGGCTGGTCTCTGTGGTGGTGGTGGATTTAACACAGAGTCCAGACCTGCAGAACCAGGACGAAGTCGGTTTCATCTCAGCGACTCTGTGGTTCAACATGACTGAAGGAGAAATGATCCCAGTGAGCAGCTGCACGCTGAGGATGAAGGTGCGACACACTCAACACTCATTATTGCCATCAATTAATCTGCAGATTGTTTTCTCTAGTCATCAGTTCATTGATCTGTGTATTGAAGTAAAAACACCAAACTCTTGCTGTAATGAAGACGTCACATCAGTCAGTCTCCAGTGTTCTCTGTGTCATCAGAGACAGATGTGTCAACACCTGGACAGAGAAAACCAAAACGAGCTGCGTAGAGAGAAGAGAGAAAATGTCTGTGTGATCTTGGTTCTCTGGTTCTTCATCATGTCCTCGCTGAGTCTCTGTGGTCTCTTGTGGTTTGGTCTCAGAGGTGGAAACCGTCTCACCCGGAGCCCGGCGGTCGCTCCGACAGTTTCTGTCGCTCGGCTTCCCCGCCACTCGCCAGCGAGCTCCACATCCAGCCGGTGGCGTCTCCGCTGCACAACAACCTTAGCTGCTACGACAACCTGTTGTCTGAACACTTCAGCACGTACAGGTCAGCTGACTGTCTCTGTCTCTGTCTGTCCAACACTGTGGTCTCCCAGTCTGACCAGCTTGTCCTCTCTCTCTGTGCAGACTGGTTTCACAGGGAGACATCTTATCGGTTCCAACTGGAAAACATCCAGACCTGCTGGAGAACAACTCTGAGGGCGTCCACAGGTACCACACCACAGTCCTGACCGGACACACCTGGACACATCTGTATTATTTCTGTCTAATTTCACGCTGCTCAGATGTTTTGACTAGTATCTTAAAAATTAAAATTAACACTATCAAACCAGGAGACAGGAGATGATTTATTCATACATGATAAGTCTGTGTGACCTTTGACCTCTGTCAGGTGTCCAGTGCTGTTCTTCAGAGTGCAGAAGGTGTGTCCGTCTGCTGAGAGAAAAGAAGAAGAAGAAGAAGGAGGAGGAGGAGCTCACCTGGCGGACAGATTTCACACCTCACTCTACATGGTGACCTTTGACCTCTGGCTGTTTCATAATCAACCCAAAATATTTTACTATTTCAAATGGATAAATCCTGATTTCACTGTAGAGCCGTGAGCAGAGCAATGATTCGCTCAACCCCTCCGTACCTCTCTCTCTCTCACACACACACACACACACACACACACACACACACACACCCCATACCTGTTTATTTGCATATGAAGCAGGAAGTGAGATCTGATCACACATTGTAAAGCCCAGTGTGAACTGTCGTACTAAGACTACGTCCACACGACCACGCTTTCATTTGAAAACACTGTTTTCAAATTGAAACAATCTCCGTCCAGACAAATGCACCTGAAAACACACACGTACACTGAGCATGTGCGAGCTGGTGTAAACAGGAAGCAGATAGACTACTCTGCCGTTGATTAGCAGCAGTGAGCGACCGTGGGTATCTACATCATCGTTTCCAGTGTTTTCAAAATAAAACGCGTCCAAAAGTCTCAGTTTTCGGTGCTCGAAAACCCCAGAGTCATGTGGACAAGTGGAGGTAACGTAGGAAAAAAGATGATTTTTAAAGTCGTGTGGAAGTAACCTTAGAGCTGACCACTGATCAGATCACTGAACCGGTCTGAACTGGTCTGAACTGGGCCATAGACCTGATATTTGGTCTGAGTCTCCACCTGGAGGACAGAAGCTCGAGCTCTTCAGACGGACGATGAAACGACTCGACCCTGGAGCGAATCCACCGCTCATCTGTTGCCATGGAGATAGTCGTGCGGCTCCAGTATCAGTGGACGTTTGTTTGTGTGTCTCCTCAGGGAGCGTCCACCAACAGCCCCGTCCCCTGCTGCCTGGTGGAGGGAGCGTCCCTGTGGAGCAGTCTGTCTCCTCCGGGCCTCAGCAAGACGGTGGACCTGATCAGCAGCATCGTGCTGCCCCACCTGCACCACAGGTAACTCACCTGAACACGAGGATCTGACTGGTCCCCGTAAGACCTATAGTAGACAGAGGCATGATGGGACATGTGGTCAGTGATGTCAGTGTTGTTTGTGGTTGCAGCAGCTCTCTGTCCGGTTGCACCGTCCTCCTCCACGGTCCGGCAGGAAGCGGGAAGATGACGGCGGTCGGCGCGGCGAGTCACAGACTGAACCTCCACCTGCTGAAGGTACGACGTTCGACACGCCTCAGTCATGGAAAGAAATCATAATCCTGATTATTTTGATCAATATTCAGATCAGGATTATTCAACACGATCAGGGGAACAGATTATTACTCACGACAAAGAGTCCACTCCAGATAAAATCTGTATTTTGATAAAATGAATTAATTATGAATTATTCATTAATTTTACTAAGAATGGTGTTTTCATCCTTTAATTATTAAATGTATAAAATTGAATATAATCTGAAAATCTGTGTTCCGGAGCTCACAGGAAGTCTTTTCAAAAATAAATGCAGTTGACCAACGTGTGTGTGTGTGTGTGTGTGTGTGTGTGTGTGTGTGTGTGTGTGTGTGTGTGTGCGCGTGTGCAGGTGGACTGTGTGAGCATGTGTGCCGACACTCCTGCAGCCTCCGAGGTGAAGCTGACGTCGGCGTTCCGCCGGGCCGACGCCCTGCAGCCGTGCATCCTGCTGCTCAGGAACCTGCAGCTGCTGCTCAGAGCCAGAGGGGGCGCCGAGGAGGACGGGAGGGTCCGAGCCACGCTCTGCCAGCTGATCAGCAGCGCCCCCACCAGGTCACTGAGCACCTCTAACCTTCAGGCTGTAACACCAGAACCAGAACACCAGCTGGTCTGGACCGGACTGGACCGGTTAGAGCAGCAGGTTAACGCTATGTGTCTCTCTCTGGTTTCAGCGTGGTAGTCATGGCGACGGTCTGCAGACCTCGGGATCTGTCCACGGGTGTCATGGCCGTGTTCGTCCACCAGGTGGCGATCGAGAGTCCCACTGAAGAGCAGAGGCGCTCGATGCTGCTCAGCCTGAGCCGAGACCTCCAGCTGGGGAGGGACGTGAACCTGGAGAGACTCGCCAAGCTCACAGCGGTACGCCTGGGTCCGGACCAGGACCAGGACCAGTCAGACCTACACCAGTCCAGTTACAAACCTGACTGCGACTTCATTACCTTGTGTTTCTCGTCCTCAGGGTTTTGTGTTGGGGGACCTGCAGGTTCTGGTGTCTGAGGCCGGACGAGCTTCCTGCAGGAGGCTGATCCAGAGCTGGTGAGACCGGAGGACTTTAAACACATGAAGAAGACTCGTTTTAAAGGGTCGTAGCCTCATTGTGTGTGTGTGTGTGTGTGTGTGTGTGTGTGTGTGTGTGTGTGTGTGTGTGTGTGTGTGTGTGTGTTCAGTGGTGGTCGGGAGGAGGAGGACCTGTGCTCCAGTGGAGTGACCATCCAGAACCAGGACTTCACCTCGGCCCTGGAGACCCTGCAGGACGCCCAGTCCAAGGCCATCGGAGCGCCGAAGGTGACGACACACAGCTCAGTGTGACGAGCCTGTAGTGCCGTCTGGGTGTTGACGGTTTGGTTTAATGTGAGTCACCCTAACCCCCC
>NW_019525353.1:117533-121561 GCF_002814215.2 Seriola lalandi dorsalis
CCCCCCGCTCCACCTCTGCACCAACAGATCCCTGATGTGCGGTGGGAGGATGTCGGAGGTCTGCAGCAGGTGAAGAAAGAGATCCTGGACACGGTGCAGCTCCCTCTGCAGCGTCCAGAGCTCCTCTCTCTGGGTCTGAACCGGACCGGAGTCCTGCTGTACGGACCGCCGGGGACCGGGAAAACCCTGCTGGCCAAAGCCGTGGCCACTGAGTGCTCCATGACCTTCCTCAGGTGAGATCACCTTCGTCTTCCTCCGGTCCTTCCCCGTCGGGACAAGATTACACGCAAAACAGCAGCAGTGTTTTTATTCCCCTGCGCGGGCGACGGTCAGATGGGTTTGTTTTCAGATCGTCCATCCATCTGTCTCGCTCTCATGGACACGATATCTCAGTAACACTTTGACAGAACTTCTTCAAAAATATGTGAAATATTTAAAAGAGATGATTCAAACGCTTCATGAAAGAAATTTGTTTTTAGAAGCGATTTAAAAGAAGATGCTGATTTTCATCAGGTTGTTCCAGAGCTGACCTCAGGCTGCGCTCACGTTGACAGGGGGCAGAAATATATAGTATATTTATAATCTGGGGCCGTGAAGAGCTTTAAAAGTCAGAGGTAGAATCTTAAAATCGATGAAATCAACAACGCTGAAGTCCAGCGTTGTGCTGTTGCTGATGCGTCTGATGTTTCTTCTTGTTTCAGCGTCAAAGGTCCAGAACTCATCAACATGTACGTGGGTCAGAGTGAGGAGAACATCAGAGAAGGTTTGTATCGCTTCACATGTTAAATAAAGCTCATCACACAGCAACATAAACATATATACATATGAACATAAACACATAAATATATATACAAATAAACATATATACATATGAACATAAACACATAAATATATATACACATAAACATATATACATATGAACATAAACACATAAATATATATACACATAAACATATATACATATGAACATAAACACATAAATATATATACACATAAACATATATACATATGAACATAAACACATAAATATATATACACATAAACATATATACATATGAACATAAACACATTAATATATATACACATAAACATATATACATATGAACATACATATAGGTTAAAGGTAGAAATGAGTTTGTTTTCAGTGATTCAGGCAGATCTGAGGACAAATGTAAAGATGGTAGAGCAGCTACAAAGTCATGTGATCTGACTAATTAATAAAATACTGAATTAAAAAAGATAACTAAGTCATATGTTGTCGTACGTTTCCTTTAGGACATTTGATATTTTTCTGTGATATTTTATTCAAGGTTGATTAAAAAGAGAGTTAATTAAATCTGACTGTACGTCCGTGTTGTGCTCAGTGTTCTGCAGAGCGCGCTCAGCAGCTCCCTGTGTCGTCTTCTTCGATGAGCTGGACTCTCTGGCTCCCAGCAGGGGGCGCAGTGGAGACTCTGGAGGGGTGATGGACAGGTGTGTGTTTACCTGCTGTCACCTGGCTGCAACTTTAACAACGCTTTGTTCTTTCACATCCCACATAATCTTCTGTTTGTTGTTTTTCGTTTACTTATCTTTTCTGTCTTGTTTTGTTTTTAAATCGGTTTCTTTTATTGTGAAGCCGTCTGTGACAGCTGTTGTTCAGCTGCAGCAGGATGAACAAAGTTTGGTTGAATCTCTTTGTGTGAACAGAGTCGTGTCTCAGCTGCTGGCCGAGCTCGACGCTCTGCACTCGTCTGTCGGGGTTTTTGTGATCGGAGCCACAAACCGTCCGGACCTGCTGGACCAATCCCTGCTGAGGCCCGGCAGGTTAGAGCTGACAGACACACACAAACACACACACACACACACACACACACACACACACACACACGTCAGTCTGATTCAGAGGTTATGTTTAGACCTCTTTACTGTTTGTAGATTTCCATTTACATTAAGAACAAGCCATGAATCAGAGATTACGTTGGACCAACGAAATCATCACTCATTTAATCCAATCTTACCCTCAGAGTTTAGAAAGTTCAGCACTGACTCGCCTCACCTCTCCTCCGCCCGGCTCGTCTCTGTGATCTCAGACTGTGAAATGTTAAACTGCGTCTCTCTGTCGTCTCCAGGTTCGATAAACTGGTCTACGTCGGCATCAACGAGGACCGAGTCTCTCAGCTCCAAGTTCTTCAGGCCATCCTCAGAAAGTAAGAACAGCCCCCCCTACAGGATTACAGCCCATTTACATGTAGTCTGGAGCAGTCACTGCAGGAAAACCGCAGATTAATCCTTTAACCCGTCACTAACTGCCTCTATGTGTTTGTGTAAATTGTCTCAGTGATATGAACAGAGGATTCTCAGTGACTGTGTTTTTGTGAGTGAAAAACAAACATAAAAACATATTTAATCTGGACTCCAGGTTCCAGCTGGATCCTGCGGTGAACTTGCAGGACGTGGTGGATCGCTGTCCAGTTCACGTGACCGGCGCTGACCTTTACGCTCTCTGTTCAGACGCCATGACGGCCGCCATCAAGAGGAAAATCTCTCTCATCGACGAAGGTAAGAAAACAGGAACAACAGGTCTAGAACATTTCAACCACGGACGTCTTGAAACATGTGCACAGGGTTTGAACAGACACAACGCACCTCTAATGCTTTTATTAAATACTCCCCAGTAACTTGTGTTTGTTTAGACATTCAGCTAAAGAATTTTCACAGAGAAGCAACAGTGCTAATTAATTAAGATGTACACCAAAAGGTTAGAATATAAATCAAATACACACTAATCTGTGAAGGTGTTGCTGTCTCAGCTTCTCCAGTCACACTCTCTCTCTCTCTCTCTCTCTCTCTCTCTCTCTCACTCTCTCTCAGGTCTGGACTCAGAGGACTCCCCTGTCCTCCTCTCCGTTGAGGATTTCTCCACAGCGTTAGAAAACTTCAAGCCGTCTGTGTCGGAGCAGGAGCTGCTGCGATACAGAAACATTCAAGAGAAACTCACCGTGAAGTGACACCAGGAGAAATAGATTCTAAGTGTTCATCCTCAGAGACTGACGGACGACCACGTCCACACTTCAACACTTAACCACATGTTTTAAGAGGCTGAGGACTCGCATGACGGTCTAACTGTATAATTAAGGAATCATCTTTGTATAATACTGTAAAGCAATGTAAATTAACAATGTAAATGATGTAAAGCTAATTTATATAATTGTAATATGTAATTAATAAAGACATAAGCTAATGAAAACAGATGTGTTATTTGAGTTTATTCGAACAGAGGCACTGTCACGACATCATCTGCTCAGATCGGCCACCAGTTTCTTCACACAGCTGAGACCCAGATGCTGAATGGATGCTGGAGTAAAGATGGAACTTTTCAGCTGATCATATTAAGCGCTTCGACATACATGTATACTTTCATGGATATGAATATATGTATACATGCATATACACACACATGGTTATATATGTACATACAAACTCACGCTGTATATTCTTAATCATGCATATACATGCATACAACACGTGAGAATATGTGTCTGAGTGGGAGGGTATAAGAGTGGGAATATATATATATGTCTGTAACTGTGACTACACTGATGTTTTTTTTTACGTTTTTATGCCTTACTATACTATAACATTTTATGCCTTATTATACTATGACGTTTTTATGACTTTTCATGCCTTACTATACTATGACGTTTTTATGCCTTTTTATGACTTACTATACTATGACTTTTTATGACTTTTTAATCATAACTATACTATGACGTTTTTATGAATTTTTATGACTTACTATACTACGACTTTTTATGCCTTACTATACTATGACGTTTTTATGACTTTTTATGTCTTACTATACAATGACTTTTTATGCCTTACTATACTGTGACGTTTTTATGACTTTTAATGCCTTACTATACTATGACGTTTTTATGACTTTTTATGCCTTACTATACTATGACTTTTTATGCCTTACTATACTATGAAGTTTTTTTGACTTTTTATACCTTACTATACTATGACTTTTTATGACTTTTTATGCC
>NW_019525354.1:0-143323 GCF_002814215.2 Seriola lalandi dorsalis
CACACACACACACACACACACACACACACACACACACACACACACACACTTACACTGAGCAGCAGGATTTCTATCTGGAAAATGCTTTGTCATAAACTTTAGCATAGATTTAATGATACTGATAAAACCAGCATCTTGGAGAAAAGCTAGAAATAAGACTAAAAGGCAGATGTGCTGAATGAAGATCTGGTCTTTGTCTTGAGAGCCCGACAATCACTGACAAACTCACCTCACTGACAAGCTTGTTGATCTTGCGGGCATTCTTCAGAGCCAGGTTGTCCTCGGATGTCAAGCTGTGGAAATGCGAGGTGCCCTTCATCTTGCTTAAGTCCTTTCTGTATTTCAGCTGCAAAAGGGATGAAAGATGACTTACAGTAGAAAGACAACATGTTGTGTTACTGTAGGATCAGGAGATTAGCAGTACACACATATACACACAAACACACAGGGTCTAATTCAGTCAGGGTGAAGAGCTTAAAGAATGACGACATGGGGAGGCCCTCTCATTGTGGTTCCTCATCTATTCTGCCCAGTGATGACAAAGCCATATGATGGATGAAGCTGAAGCTCTTACACTCTACTATTGTTTTCACAGCATTTGCAACCTGTTCACATGGTTGCACCAGTGATCCAGGCTCCATTTTTAACTGCACACACCAACCTTTGAACTTCTGCATGTTTGACTCAACAACTATTTACATCTTGTTAAGGATGTAGTTCATGTTTGCGTTGATACTCACATTACTTGCATTTTCCTGGGCCTTTTTTGCCAGATAATAACCAGGAGTGATCATTGCAGGGAAGCTTCCTTTGCCTCGTTGCTGCTCATACTCCTCAGTATATGCAATCTGCAATCAGAAGAATTGTTCGTCAGACATTGTAAACCATTTTCCTTATAGCACTTAACACTGAGGTGCAAATGCAACATTCTGAGGGTTGAGTCCCAGAAAATCTCAAAAATAAAGATGTGTCCAGGTGATGTATTGTTCTAAAGAGCACACATTAAGTATTTGAATCAGTCTGTCTGTTGCAGCCTCTTCTTTCTCTCTCTCTCTCTCTCTCTCTCTCTCTCTCTCTCTCTCTCTCTACAGTAGATTCTCTGTAATTCTCTGTCTTCTATTGAATAAAGGCAAAGCAGCATTCCATGATGAAGTGTCCTTTGTAAGAGTAACTTCCTCACCTGGCTGAAGTTCTCTGCATTTTCTCTGGCGTGAACTGCTTCAGCTACTGCAGCCTCGGTGCTGGCTTTACCCTTCATCTCCTGTTCATACATCTGACGATACTTTATCTGGTCGGATATAAAAAACGTTATCCTCTGTAAACCAAGGATCAGGGCTCTATAACAGTGTTTGAATACATACAGTATGCGTTTTTATTTCGCTACTTACATCACTGGCCTGCTCACTGGCTTTCTTTGACATCTTGTATCCAGGTGTAAGATGTGCAGGGAAACTGCCTTTGCCTCTCTGCTGCTCATACTCTTCTGTATATGCATACTGGAGGAAGAAAGCAATGATTCAGGCACACAAGAATGTCTGCTTTTTAAGTTGACTGAGTTAACAGAAAAAGGCAGTGTTTTATCCGATCTAATGTAAAATTAAATAAAGCTTACATCGCTGACAATTTGTCCTTGTTTCTTGGCCAGAATCACCTCTGGGGGGTCAACAAATGTGGTGTACTTGGAAACTCTCTCCTCATGTCCCTTTTTATATTCCAGCTGCAGAGGAAGAAAATGAAGAACTTGATGTGGCTCATTGGTCACAACAACCATCGACAAAACTGTTTATATGAATTACATATGACAACTTTGATATTTTTTTTTTTTTTTTTGATTGCAAAAAAATTCACTTACATTACTGGCCAAGGTGTTGGCGTTCTTAGCAGCCTGGTAACCTGGTGTGATCATGGCAGGGAAGCTGCCTTTTCCTTTGGACTGCTCATACTCCTCTGTGTACTTCACCTGTCACCAAACAAAATCAGTCAAGACATTCGACCTGTACTGAGAGTTTATAGTTTTAGCGTTGACCCAGTCTTCGCCACAAAAAAAGTACATTCGTATTAAATTGTGTTTGTCATACTAATTTAGAGCGTTAAATGTGAATCAAATAAAAACAGAATTGCCTCTTTAATTAGAAAATAGATGACAATAACCGTGTATTATAAAGTTTATACCCGAAAAATTTTGTTGAGGGAACAAAAAGTGTACTCACATCACTGACGGCCTTCTGTGCCTGAGACATTGTTACTATCTCCTGGCTGGTCACCATGCCTGAATACCATGTCTGCTGCTGTGAGAACTCAGACTGAGAATGAAAGGCCTGTTTGGACATTGAAAACAAAGCTGATAATTTTCATACATTCACTGTACCTTTTCATTCCTTAAATGAATTAAATCAGCCACCCAACCCTGTCTACTTCTTCTCTGGTTTACTTAGCCTCTATCAAGTGATGGTAACAACAGCAAATAAACCTTTGTCTGCACAGCAGAGTTGTGGAGTTGTTTACCAAATAGAAGAGAGAGGAGATGAGGTTTTATGCATTAAAATCTATTGTACAGCCTATTAAAAGGCTTTACTATACCACTGTTCTCCACGATCACTGAAATCATACACTTCCAACATTTCCAAATCAAATTAAATCAAATATTACTTTTGATTATTTGTTGTAATATCTCGGAACACTGCATACATTTATTTCTAAAGATCAAGGGTTGTTTGCTTTATATATTTAAGATATGTAAAACAAACGGATGAACTACTTTTTATTATTTGAGTAAAGATCAAGATTTGGGCTTGAACTCTTTTTGACTGGGGGTAAAGGCCAGCTGCTCTGCCGGGAGCTCACCTGGCTGGCCATCTGTTTGGCTAGGAGAGCCTTCTCCAGCTCCATGGACCTCATGTCATAATGGAAGGTGGACATAAAGCGCTCGCCATCTTCGCGATACTTCAGCTACAAGTGCACATAGACGACAAGCATTAAGCCAAGGCCAGCACACAGTTGCACATGCGCGCACTAGACATGTGTTTGCAGCATCTACGTGCATGTTTTAATGCACAGAATCAACAAAAAGTAATAATCAACAGCCCTGACTGATATTACCCTGACTTCAGAGCCACAGCACTAAACATCACTCTATTCTTATGTAGTCAGGTTGAACCCGGACAACCTGCAACTCCCATGCTTAATAATGAAGGGATAATATTAGCGTGCTGTTATTAATAACTAAGATGTTCCAATCGAGATGAAGCTGGACCTGCCAGGAAGGATCCAGAATGGAGCACTGAGTGATGGATCTCTGAGCTGTTTGCTAATCATCCTTAAGCCGTTGAAGCGTTAAACTAATATTAGAACAGCTGTATTGCAGGGGATACGAGACAGCAGTGATGAGTGACTTCTCTGGAGCATCATCGCTAAAGGGCGAACAATAAACTCATTCTTGTATCAGAGCATAAACTATGTTAAATTTTTCCACCAGAGCCAAATTTTAAGAACTCAGCGAAAACAAGTCAATATCATTAAAAAGAAAAAATAATGAAAATTGAAAATAATAAAAACAAAAGCACTGCCTGTTAACTAGAGCGTTTTTTTCAGCATGGTCTGAGGTCAGCCCTCAGATCAAATATCAACAAGTTAAATCCAATGTCTCTCTAATGGCATATAACAGTAGCTGATGAGCTCGCTAGCCTACTGCTAATATAAGCCTAGGAGCACTGCATGAACTCGTAGACACAGGCGACAGACTCAGACAGACAGGAACAGGTGGCAGGGCAGAGGAGAGGAAGGGATGTGAGGCTGTTTTTCATGACCTATAATTTTAGCCCCCTGAAGCATAAAGTGGGCTCAGCAGAGGGGTTGTCTCGCCTCTGTCACAGTCACAGAAATAACCCGAGCCGCGCTCTCCATTCCACACCACTGCCGTCACCACGGACCCAGAGCAGCAGTCCACCTCTCTCTCTCTCTCTCTCTCTCTCGCTCTCTCTCTTTGCCAACTCGTAAAGTGGGAATGAGATCTTTTTGATCTGACAGAACGGGATACATGTGCTTAGGATCGGCTCTTGAGCTTTCTGACTATATGTATGTTTACAAGTCAATAGAGCTGAGTCCTCTGTGATGTCACCAGTGGCTTTGTGTGATACTGAGTGAGACACTGAAAAGAAGAATTGGCTGTTTTTCAACTACATTTTGGGATTTTAAAACAACATATCCATCAAAAAATCTTATTATTCTATTATGAATTTTATTATTATTATTATTATTATTATTATTATTATTATTATTAATAACACTGATTTACTATGAACAAATGAGGGTCTATTTAAATGAATTTGTAATGCATGTATCAATCCCTTTTTTTAAAACATCAATGATGATCTAAACCAACACAATGACCACTCTGAATAGCAATCCCCACAGCAAATCCAGTCATGACCAACCACTGATGAATGATCATTTCTCACGTGGCATAGACAGTGACTTATGTCAGCCTGTCAGTAATACACCTTGAGTTAGACCAAGGCCAAAATACTTCATCTCATGTTGCTGCTGCTGTGTTTTTGCGTGTGACATCATCATACCTCACTGCTCGCCTTGGTTTGCTTCTTCGCATTGATGTTGATGGGCGTCTCATAGACACTTGTGAATGTGTTGTTCCTCGGATTGTGTCTGACGGAGTATAGAAATGGTCATCAATAAGTGCCATTGTAAAAAAGGAAGGGATCTATTTTCACACCAAAATGGAACTTAAAGGTTGATGTTTGATCAGATTTTGGGACTATGCTCAAATCAAAACTTAAATCATCAGGTGTTACTGGTGCCTCATACTTACACGGAGCAGTATGGCCTCTTCTTGTGGCTGACAAAGTTGTTGGCGGTGAGAACCATCTTACAGACATCGCAGTGAAAACACGCTTTGTGCCAGTTCTGACAGATGAAAAGACAAATCACATTATTCTAAGCATCCAAGCTCTTATCACAAACTTAGGAAACGTGACCTCAATGTTGCTTATCATGCTGGGAACATAAAATGAAAAAAAAAACAATTTTTTGCACAGGTTATTTTACAAGGATTAATGAGATAGCTTTAATTGAACTAGGCCCAAAATAACGACAGCAGTCACAGTGTGTTCTTCCAACTGGACTCGCTGACTCATTCTCAGATGTAGCTTTTATCTGGCTGTTAAACTGTATACCTCTTCATTTCTGTCTAACAAGTTTTTTTTTGTTTTCTTTAAAAAGACATCGCATCACAGACACCAATCAGTGCAAAAATACAAGGATGCTTTTCATGCTGAAGCAGTTACAATATTGCAAGTGGTAAAACATGTTACATCAATAATCTGTCTGTGAGAAGGAATCGCTTCGTGTTTTGGATCAAACATATGCTCAGACCCATATAGCACATTAAAAACTGTATATTAAGTGGGATGTAATTTTAGCCTTTATAACCTTTTTTGTGTATTTTTCAAGAACAGTTGCTGTATTCCATTATTGACACCTTTTTGCACACTGACACGTGCTGTATTTGACACAGAAATAGATAAATTGCTGTGTTTTTCAGTGGTAAATAATCGGGTTGGATTATTATTACAAAATATCTCCAAATGCCTCCAACCACCTAATTTTATGTGTTTTGTAAGAGGTGTATTTTTTACATATTACATATAAAAACTAGTGCCACCATTCTCTTGTTTGGTCTCTGTTTGTACCATACTCTTACATGTGTACTGACTTTCCTGTTACTTTTACTTTAAAGTTCCTTTTGCTTTTGCTGAAAGTATTTCAGAATAGATATTTAAGACTAAATTTGTCACTTAAACATCTCTAGAAACTTGTTCTCACGATCTTTCGGTTTTACCTGGTCAATGCAGTTGATCTTCTCAGCGGGGTAGACCACAAACCCACACCTGGCACAGGACTGCATGGTGACTGCTTGTCCTTTTCCCAAAAAACCTTCAGAAAAATGAAACTTGAATGAAATACTGGCCAAGAACCAGCATCAGGTCAGGCAGGCAGGCAGGCAGGAGTTTAGTGGAGGAACTGGCAGTGACTCCCGGACAGTGGTGATAGTCCTTCTCTGATGGCGGTAAACTTAGCTCTGTGACTGTGAAACTCTGAAACTGTCTCTTACTTGACACCATGTCCGATGCTGGACCAACCCCCTTCCATGTCTCATGCTAGAAGACTGGTCGGGCCCAGCTGTCTGTCTGCAGGAAGAGAGAGAGAGACAGAGAGTGACAGGGAGTTCAGATGTCACTGTATATGTGTAATGATCCTGAGTTGGACAGCTAGTTCAACTTTGGGCATTTTGCCACGACACTGAGAAATGAGAATATAATACATTGTATGGTAGTTAGAATAGAACAAAGAGCAGGAAGAAGTATGGACAAACTGTTACTGTCTTCTGTCTGGTTGTTGTATGGTAATGCTGGAACAAATGTTGTGTGGTTGGGACATTCACATATATGGTTTATATTGGATATTATAGTTTTTAAAATTACTTTCACTGACATGAATGAGGTGTACAAAATAATAGAGATACCTGTCAGCGTTTATGGTACAATTTCAAAACACAGCTCCCTAATGAAAGTGAGTGTACAATAACTATACAATGTTTTGGGGTGTTTCTTTACTCTCTTATGACGTCTCATGGTGTTCACGTTAATATGAACATCAAACTCACATCCATGATCAAACCTGGCAGACCTGAGTGACGCAGAGCTCTGACGTCCTTACGCACCATTGGAATTGTGGCTGAACATACTTTCGTTTTCTTTACTAACTTTTCCAAGGAACAGAAACTTGACGAAAACTGTGAGTAAGGGAAACGACTCACTGCCAACCTTTGCGCAACCTCTGACAGAGCATAATACACGAATAATAGAGTGTAAGTTAATGCTAACGTGGCCGCTGAAAGTAGGTTTGTTTTAAACTAGCGAGTCTTGGCAGTTTGTGTTTATGCTAATCGGACTGCCCAGCTAGCAAGTTGGGTTTCACTAATAACGTTAACTTACTACACTGATGATTGAACTAACGACTTAATGTAGTGGCAATTTAGTTAGAAAATAGTTTATAATGCTTTTAACCTGTTTGAACAGCCGCTTATAACCGTTGTTGACGTTAGCAGTGATTAATGGGAAATAATGCAGGGAAGTTAGCATTAAAATAATGTTAGCCATAGCACAGTTGTTTTTAAAACAATGCAAACCATAATCTAAAGGGCAATACGTGTGGTAACCGCAGATGGCTGGAGAACCTACTGAGAGACCTGAACTGGGAGATGAAGGAGAAGAAGGAGACGAGACAGATGCCAAACCTGACCGCAGGGGGAGATTTCTGCTGTTTGGGAGGTGACTTCCTTTTCAACTCATTTACTGTGTCTGCAGAGGGAAACCTATACATCCATGAGGGAGACTCACATAGTATAGGCCTTAAGGGATTTAATTCACTTAAATTCACTTCAGCAGACCATGTATATGAATATGCGTTTTTCTTTAGCTTTAGCTTTCACTTTCATTATCATTCTCTCCCTAGTTAGTGAGAATAGAACAGTACAAGTGGGAAAAGGGGAACAAAAAACACAAACCACCAATTGCTGAGCAACCCTGTCAGTGAAGAAGACAGTTAATACCGGAGGAAATGTTGAAAAAAAAACAGAGTGACGTAATTTAATAGAGAATAACAACCCGAAGAAAGAGGAACAGGGTTGGAGCTTCAAAGCAGTCAAGTCATGCATATCTAGTTATGCACAGCCTTCTCAATGTTACACAAATGAAATTACAACAGTTAAAAATAATCACTAGGAAAATATCAACAACCGAAATACACACATATTAAGCAACAGATGATAGTGTGATAAAGCACCCATATCTTGTTGTGCCATTGAAATAACAAGTACAGTTTACTGTTTTATTCTGCAGTTTAGAAGAAACAGAAATGGGCTGTGCTTTGTTTTTGGCATATAAGTTTCATATTATAATTGCACCTCTTCTCAAGTAATGTAAAACTAAATGTGCATAGACACTTATTTGCTGAAACAGTTACCTATTACAATGAGAAAGCATAACAAAATTCACACAAAGATGCACTTTCAGTAAGATTAACAGTTCTGTACATGAAGGTGACATTGGTTCCTCTTTGCCTCAACTAATCAAAACTTTAAAAAACAAGAGATATTCCCTTGATTTGACACAGCAACCTATTTTTGGATAGTCTAATTAGTATAATGGGGCAAGGAACGTGAACACAATCTTAAAACTCAATTTTGGGACTGGGGTCAGTCCTCGAGTGGCTGCTCAGAATTAGACTGTACTACAGCAGGGTCTAAAAAAGTCATTAAATCCTAGAGTGTGGGCCTTGTTATAACGTCTTGTGTCTGACATTGTTCTGTAAAGGTGTAAACAAGGCATCATTAAGGGAGTAGCCTATGTTTATTCCAGTCTGACTCACAAGGTGGCACTGTGAGCCTTTGTATTGGAGGAACATTTGTCATCCATGTTTCTTCCAGACACGTAACCAAACACAAAGTCTGTGTCCTCTGTCAGGTATTTAGATTTTTACCCCAAACTGTCAGGATAACAATGGATGATTTTAATTTTTTTAAATCATAAAACTACAAAAAGAAGATTCTCATATTATATACTATAGAAAGTGTCTTTATTAAATCAAATTGTTTAAATACAAAATATGTCATAGTATATGAAGAAATTAACATTTAACATTTAAAAACTGTATTCCAAATCTGTTGAGTTTGTGTTTTGCATAGCCGCTAGTCATGGCTACTTTATGACAAACATGGGCGCTATATTTACAAGTATGATGTAAGACTAATGTCACCTTATTTACAGTATGAGAGTGTGTTTCAAAAGATCAAATTGTGATACCTCTTTAGTCATGCATGTCATGCTGAGTCATCTCTAAAGAAATTGCGTATAATATAATGAAGACAATGATGATAATCATGTGATAATCAAGACAATTATGATAATCATAATCATTAAGTGGTTGAATTTCAGCCAAGTCTTGTTTTAACCATCACAGAAATGATTCGTCTCAAAGACTCTTTGGTTAGTTGTAGTATGTTGAGGTGTTTAATGAGGGTTCTCAGGAATTTATGTTTTTTTAGTTGTATTCCTTATAGTCAGGCACTCACAGTATGTATGTCGGTACAGGTGGATTCTGTGCCTGTCAGCAGAGGAGCAACTTGTTGCCCTGTCTGACCTCAGCAGGGAGCGAGGTGTAGGGGCCACGTGTGAATAGGCCTTTAGAAAGCGCTGGTGTGGTGGCGAGGGTGCTGACTCAGGGGGCCACAGTGCGCCGCCCCTGTCCTCAGCACCCGCTGGACCAGTCAGGTCTCCATCCAGTACAGAGAGCATGTCAGTATCCTAGCACACAGCCAAAAATTAAGCTGCCAGGTCTGGAGAAACATACTCTTTTGGGGGAAAAAAAAGAAACGAGACAAAACCAACGCATTTCAGATGCAGAGTGGCGTAGCGCTTAATGACGAACCCAGGTAAGACCGACCGAACCGCCTCATATTCCTCTTCACCATCCTCCTACCTGCTGCTCTTTCTGCCATGCCCAGCCCACAGGAAAACAGAGTTGAAGCTCTTTGCCCACCCTCGTGCAATTGTTTGGTACGGTATGTTGGCACAATTTGGAGGCGGGAGGGGGGCTTCAAAAAGTTCTGGATCACATGTTTGTTAGAATATGGCTGTGCTGCCTGTGAGTGTATGTGCATGAGACTGTTGGTTCGCATTGCTGTGTATTGTTCCCATGCTTGAGTAACCTGATGACTAGGCTCTTCTGGAACAAGCCTGGATTTTGTGAGCCCCCAGTGGGCCACTGTTGGCTTAGCTATCTGGATGGATCTTTTAAAGAATGGAAATATGACAGGTCTGTGAGAATTGCCACTCGTGGAAGATTTCCTCTCGCTCAATCTACATTGATGTGGTTATAATTTTTTAAAATCTGCGCAGAGCGAAAATGTTCTAGTTTCTTCTTTAACCCGACGGTGGATTACTGCAACCAAATTTGGCCGTGACATTAATGCCTTATTTGAAAATGTATGTACTCTTTGGTTTCGGAGTAAGTGGTTCAGAGTGTTTTCAGTTTCATGTGAGTTTTACTTGTATTGGATGTACATTTACTTATGCTGAAGTAACTGCTATGTGTAAAAACATTTCAGCTTAGAAGACACTGTCATATTCTTTAAGAGCCAAAAATATTTTCTTGAAAACTTTTGATGTACAAGACGCTGTCATGTACAGTAAGAGTCAACATTATGGAAGTTCTATCTGAGCTTATGGACTTAAAGATTAGCATGTTTTTCAAGCTTGTAGCATCTAAGAATTTAGGCTTGACTGGATCATAATAATTTTTTTTTAATTGAAAGGCCAGTGTATTTGTTATTCTTATGAATATTATTGTTTTCATTCCTATTTCTAGTCTTATTTATGTTTGATCTAAAAAAAAAAAAAAACATAGGAATATTGTTATGGATGTTATCTGTTACATTGTGTACATTTATTTTATATTCTGTCTTTTGAAAATGTAGTTGAACTTAAGAATGTCTGTGTTACTGCTCATAAGTAAATAATATTGCAGTAGTGTTAAATTTTGATAATTTAATGATGCTATTTTGGAAGTGTTAATTTG
The DNA here is from genome assembly GCF_002814215.2 of Seriola lalandi dorsalis. Classification (NCBI taxonomy): domain Eukaryota; kingdom Metazoa; phylum Chordata; class Actinopteri; order Carangiformes; family Carangidae; genus Seriola; species Seriola lalandi. Next base: position 10,654 of record NW_019525354.1, read on the forward strand.
CCGTAATATATTATTTCTCTCTGATTCCTCTAGTAAGAAGAATAAGGATGGCCAGACGCGGGAGCAGGACTACTCTTCTGAAAGCCATTACAGAATTGTTTCACCAACATTCCAGTATAAGATGAGCCACCAGCGAGTGGGCAAGTGCATCATCATCAACAACAAAAACTTTGATGAAAAGACAGGTACAGCAAACATGTTTCAAAGACATCACACATCTAATTTTGCTCAATATTATTGCATAAAGAGCACGTATTCTGAGCATCTTGTTTCGACAGGGATGAATGTACGCAATGGCACGGACCGAGACGCAGGTGAGCTGTTCAAGTGCTTCAAGAGCCTGGGCTTCGATGTCTGCATTTACAATGATCAGACATGTGAGAAGATGGAGCGTCTTCTCAGAGAAGGTGAGTAGTAAAGCCCTCTGTCGCTCAGTGTTGGCACCTAAGATTTTCACCCTCGCCTCTTTCTCTCAAACTGGACAAAGTATAAAACAACCACGGTTCCCACGGTCACAGATAAGGTAATTTAAACTTTGTCTATATACAACATGGAAAACATGCTCAAGCAAATGTTTGTTTCTGCATAGTGTCAGTCTCACAGTAGTTGCTGGCAGATCTAGTAATCTTGAAAGGAATGATGGCCCACCATAAAAATGCCTTTATTGATGCACATAAACATAAACATTTTCTCTGGCTCAATATGGGCATGCATCTAGCCTTCATTATGTAGTGATTGCTGATAATTTGAACTTGTTGATAATTTGACATTTTCAGCTATCCTCTGTAGCTCTCACTAGCGGCTGTCTACACACAAGTTCACTTTTAAGACTGTTAATCTTAATGAATGTTGTACTTTTTTTTCCTAAAATCACCATGGCAGACACCAGGTGGTGCCGTTGTGAAACTAATTGCCTAAATGCTAGTGACTAGCATGGCTTTGACCTTGAATTGTGAAGACAGTTGAAAGGTCACCTCTCATGTCATCTGCCTATAGAAACTATAGTGACTTTTGTTTTATATGATGTGACATTTTAATGCCTGCCATTCTTTAGAATCTGCACAGTTGCTGGTAGTTTTCCAGTCTGTCTTTATGTCTGTCGGCCAGACAACTACCGGACAGATGCCATTAATCTCAGTACTGATAATGTTGAGCCCTGGAGAATGAAACACAATAATTTTGTCTTGCTTTACAATCAATTCAAACCTTTATCATTATCATCACCTTTAGCAACATTTTGTCTCACAGTCTCTTGTAAAATTAATGGCTGGATTTCCATGACATTATTATTTATACTCATGGTGCCCAATGGACAGATCCTAATGATTTTGGATACGCATAACCTTTTTTCCAGTGTCAACAAAAAGCCAAAAAATTTGAGTTCTACACAAGAAATGTCAAAATCTAATAGAAAGATTATAATTAATTTTCATCTACACAATAATGCTCCCCTGAGGACAAACATGGCATTTTGTACACAAGTGGTTTTAAACTCTTTAATATCATTATAAATGTAAAAGGTGAATGGCTAAAGGAATTCTAGATGAGGCCATTAGGTTCCTGAGATTGCACATTAATTTAGAGAAGTTTCACGAGGCCCGAGCTAAGCGTTGAGTATTTGTTTGTGTGTGTATGGGTCAGCCTCGGAGGAAGACCATAGTGACAGCTCGTGTTTCGCCTGTATCCTGCTAAGCCACGGTGAGGAGGGCATGATCTACGGCACAGATGGAGCCATGCCCATCAAGACCATGACCTCGCTGTTCAGGGGGGACATGTGCAAAAGCTTAGTCGGAAAGCCAAAACTCTTCTTCATCCAGGTACGCAGCTCTGAAGACTTTCATTTCTAAATGATGATGTGATAAAAAAAAAAATCTGGTTATCTAACATTAATGCTACAGTTGTTGACAACTCATAGATTTATGTATCAAATCAACCTTTGGCCCAGATGGTCAGCCTAGAGGTTGAATGACAAAAAATTTAACTTTTGCAGTTGCTGTTTTTGAGAGGACAGATTTGAATGGCTTTCAGTAGCTCCCCATGGACAGATGATGGTTGCTGTGTAAAAAAAAAAATTTGCCCATCCCGGCTTTTAAAAATAGTTAATGTTTTAATTGCTTCACCAGGTCATCGTTGAGAAAGCTACTCAGGATCACAATGAAATGTCATTTCATTTACTTCACCAGGCTTGTCGGGGTTCCGAATTTGATGATGGTATACAGACAGATTCGGGTCCGCCGAACGACACCCTGGAGACCGATGCTAATCCGAGACATAAGATCCCTGTAGAGGCAGATTTCCTCTTTGCCTACTCCACTGTGCCAGGTAAAGCGCTGATTTGAAGTGAAGTCTCATTTTAAAGTATATGTTTTTATTGCCCAAAGTGTTTTGGGTATGTATGGTGTTCTTGCGCTGAACGCTGGACGTATCAGCATTGCTTCAGTGGTGACTCGTGTTGATTTTTCCAGGGTATTACTCATGGAGGAACCCTGGACGCGGCTCCTGGTTTGTCCAGGCGCTCTGCAACGTCCTCAACGAGTTTGGCAAGCAGCTGGAGATAATGCAGATCCTGACACGGGTCAACTACATGGTGGCCACCAGCTTTGAGTCCTGGTCTGAAGACCCACGCTTCAGTGAGAAGAAGCAGATTCCCTGCGTGGTCTCTATGCTGACGAAAGAACTGTATTTCAACTGACCGCCAACCTAACTGACCGGACTGTATGCTATCAAAGACTGACTGACTGACTGACTGACTGACTAGACTGACTGTTTCAGGTACTGGCTAAGCGGTCAAAGCATTCAGGGATGATTCAGGCCCAGCAGGACACTGCACATTCGGAGCACATAACATTTTGCATGTGTAGTTGGGCCCGAAAACCAGCACTTGTAAGAAAAAAAAAAAATTTACAGTGGCACTCCGCGTTCATGTGTTGATGGTGAAATTTATTCCACTTCTTCAGGTTGTTCTTCAGAAAAATGGCGTCACATTTGATCTGATCTTTGTCGACAGGCATTGTGAAATATCCATGTTATTCTACCGGCCCGGAAAATTTGCTGCCAGTTTTTGTGGGTTTGGGGAATCATATCTGAATATGTGTCTCTCTATTTTCCAGCATTTGCAGTAGATGTTTTAAGAGACTGTACCTACTGGACAAGGGCAAGCAAGGACGGGTAAAAGTTGGCAGTAGCAATTACTGCCATGGAATCAGCTTCTGAGTAACTGAAATAATTGTTGTTCTGAGAGTAGTCTCTCCAGAACATGATCATAAACCTGTCTAATGCAGTCCAGTGCATCTGTAGAGTGTACAATACTCTATCACTATTACACAGTAAAATAAATTATAAACTAGGTGAGAGTTGAATGTTTTAAAGCATTAATTCATCTTGTCCTTTTATATTTATACAATATGATTTTTCAGAAACATTAAGTGAAGGCTCTTTTTAGATGCACTAATAGTTGTATAGAAATTTCCTCTATGAGAGTGAATAGAGTGATTACAAATTCAAATGGGAGAGATGAGGGACCTGCCTTGATTATAAACACTGAATTGTTATTATCATCTGGAAAATGGATTAGATCATTTTCAGCTATCCGTGTTTTAATGTTTTCAGCTGTCAGTTGTCAAAAACAAAAGAGACAAAAGAAAAAGACAACACTCCTCTGAGCAGAAACATATCACGATGCTCTTGCCAAAGGCTCAGTGTCTCAGCCTTCCTAGCAAGTTTAAGTTGGTAGCAGCATGCTGGCATCCTCAGGTTCTTTAATGTCCCATGAAGTGGGTAAATGTAATGTTAAAGAATTGCATATACGTATGGCTAGGAAGGTGTGATCTTTTGCTGTGTAGTGATTAGTTCTATGAGATTTTGGGTCAAGTGCATAGTTCATAGTCCACCCCCATGAAGGCAATAATCATTTGCAATTTTGCGAGTTTTCACAGCGTGATGTTGAAGACTTCACTTGCTTGTCATTCAAGCCCGAGAAGGTGAAGTTCGTGTATTTGCATCCGATCAAAAATAATGCACTTGTCTTATTTATTAGTCAAATCAGTTTAATGAATTTCCCTTTTTGAAATCTTTGAAAATTAGACATTCCTCTTAAATACCTTTTACGGAATGATAAAATACACGCTGCTGGATTTTTACACCAGATAGAGAATTTAAGAATGTCTAAAACTGTCATAAACTTGGGAAATATCATATTGTAAAGCTGGACTGGGGCCCAAAGCACAAATGCCACATCATTTCACTGTATATTAGTGTTGTACATTGTCATACTCTACACTGTAGTAACAGGTGCCAAGCAATGTCTTACTATTCTAACTTTAAAAATTGAGATTTGCTTCTGAGTGATTTTAAAAACCCAAACGATTAAAAAGAAAAAAGAAATTAGATTTATATATTATTTTTAAGAACTTTGTGCACATTGCCAAGTTTTTTTTCCAAAAGTTGCATAATTTAGTAAGTGAATTACTATGACAAATTATATGGTAAAATCTGAAAATATGTTGTTTAATATATAAAAGACATTTGCTGCTGGTCCTTACAATTTACACAAAGTTTGTTTATGCAGATACACTCTTATTGTTCCCAAGTCTGTCATTCACAGAGGCAGCTATTACTGGCGGTGACAAGTCTGAACATACACAATCCACATGTCTGCAATACACACACACACGCGCACACACACACACTGTTGCTGCAATGTTTTTAAATTATTCACATGATTGCATGTATCTAATTTAGGGGGAAAGGTCAGCAGTAGCTTTCATTTTCTTATTACACTTTCTCCTTTTCTCGCTTTGTATTTTTTTATCAGTCATTTTTAATTATTTTAATAACACTTACATAATATTTATAGGTGCCAGGAGTGTGATCAATACTGGCATTGCCCATTCTTGTCCAATACAGCCACAACTCTTGAGCCCTCTCGACACATGGATCTCTGATCAGTGATGTGGTGCCCAACCTGTGCTGAAAGGAGTGTTTGCTCCACTTGTTTTGGAATGGAATTGAAGGAGGGAAAAATTTATTTTTAGGGGTAAAATTTTAATGCTTTCCGGTGTTAAATGCTGTTGTCCTCAGGAATATATTTGAAAATATTTGGAAAAATGAATGAATGAATTACATTGAAATTATAATCTGGCCCGATATTTTATTCATTTGGGGCAATACCTTGTTTAAATAACTTCAAAACAGAGGAATGCTTATGTAAACAATTTATTGTATTAAACATAAAGAATTTATTGTGTAATAAGTTGTGTGTCATTTTTTCTTGCACATCTGTAAACACAGACCACATTGAAAGGCTACTATTTTTTGACACCAGGATGATGCTTGATACAATTAACACATTTATTTTAATTTACTTCACCAAATATTAAAGACTCTTAAAAGTAAGAAGTTACTCTCACTGTTAGGTTAAATTTTTTGCAGTCCATAGTTTTAATACTAGACAAACCATGTCAGCCTTCTGTTTACACTTGAAGGATAAAGCTGGAGGTATTTATATTTTCCATATGGTTTACAAATCCCATAATAAACCAAAACCAACAACGAGTTTATAATATTTGTATATTTATGTATAGAAAGACTGGTATAGCTTACTCCTCTGCCACATAGACCCTATTGCTTTTCAAAAACTATTAAAACACATCAGTGAGCCACACTGTTGAGCTGAGTGACATGTTGCTTCATTATGATAAATATGGTGGTGTTAATTTGGAGTTGAACACAGAGCATCTTGCTGTTGTAAATAGTCACTAGAGCACTAAATGTGTATCAATCCACAACTAAAAGTAGTCCCCAACAAATGCACTGTTTACTGCTGCTTGAGTACTATGATAGCCTAATTAACATGATTCACGAAACCCAGCTGTTTTAGGAAATTACGTATGGCTGTTAATATATATCTTAAAAAATATCATTTTAAAAGTTTTAATGGGAACAAATGGGCTTGTGGCTGGGTTTGAAAGTTTAAAAGTATTCAGAGGTGGACTAATGCATTGTTGCTTTTTGTATTTTCATGAGATGAATTGATAAGAAGAAAAATATAGAATAACACCAGCTTTACTCCTAAAGTTAAAACCATGGTAGACAAGTCCAAAATCTCGATCAAGTGCTAAAAGCAGGTCTGCCTTACTAAATAAAAGGTTATTTATTATTCTTTCTTTCTTTGGCAACTCAACTTCTGTCTTGCTCAATTCTTCATCTATTTATTCTGATTCATCATGGCTTAAAAATAAACTACCCTTTGCCAAAGGTGGAGGTGAGAGGGAGCAGCTCTTACATCACATTAGCTTCGGTATGTCCACTATAAAGAAAGGCATGAATGACTGGAAATGAACCACACCTGATTTAACATTGACATAGACCTGAAAAATTCACCTCAAAGGTATTTCGACTAACCTGACATGCACCAACTCTGATCAGGCACCTGATGAGCATGCCCCGGGCTGCAGCACATTCTTGACCACCTCTGCCCCCATTCTTCCTGCCCCTGAGGCATTCCTGCCCCAGCTCAGAGAACAGGAGGTGATCGGGAAGCATCACAGATTTTAAGGGACTTCCAGTTTGTGCCCTCATTGTCATGACCAGGACATATCGCTTGATATAAAGTGGCAGTGAAGGTCCCGGCACAGAAGCAGTGGAGGGGGGTCATGGTATCAGCTCCGACGAAGCACACCAACCCCCCGGGGAAGCTGCAGTATACCCCAATGCGTGTGAACTGTCTTCCTGCCAGCAGAGGCAGCTCATGCTGCACACCACCATGCCACGCAGTGTAGTCTCCATTGAAGTATTCCACACACCAAGACTCTTTGCCTCGGCCCAACCAGCATTCCTCCTCGCGGCCTTTGCGTGGGATGCTCGGGTAGGTGAGCCCCAGCTCCCAGTAGGTCTTCCCACTCACCTCCACCTCCCAGTACTGGCGGCCCTCGCTGAAGCCCTCCTGGCTGATTACGTTTAAGGTGTTGTTGAAGCGGGTGGGAGTCTCAGGGACATCTTGCCAGGTGTCGATGTAGGTGGCTGAGTCACCTTTGGGAGAGATAGTCAGCTTGGGGTGTGCGGTGTCAGCGTCGAGGACAACATCTGCAGCATCTGTGTGAGAGACATCAGAAAAATTGAGTGGAGTCGTAACCTTTGACATAGCTGGGAGCAAGACTCCTTCACATGTCAATCTTCCTGTGTTTTTGGGTGAACTCACAGCTCTGAAACAGCTTCTTGGTGACAGGGACCTGGGATCTGATGAACAGCAGCAGGTTGATGGTAAGACTCAGCAGTTGTTCGTTCTTAAACTCATCCATCTGGATCAGGTCAGGGTCAGTCAGCTTCAGAGTCTCAGAAATTCTAAACACAAACAAAACTAAACAGTTGCTACCACTCAACGGCTGCAAACATCAATTAAGTCTTCGCTTTTGTCATTTCAATTAAACCAGTAATAACCCATGTGACGAATTTCCCAATTACCGCGCACAAATATGAACATATACTTGATGCAAACATAACTGTGAAAACAAACAATAATGAGACATTTAAAATTGACACTGACAAATACTTCTAATGATAACTTCTATTATTTAACAGTTCTAACAACAAATAATAAATATACACGAGTCATAGAATTTAATAAGCGTAGCATTTTAATTTGAAATTTGCTATATGAGCGTGATCCCGTTTAGTGTTAAATAGGAACCAGTCTGTCCTTCAAATTGACAAGGAAATATTGTTTATAAAAATAAAGTGTTAATATTGTGTCAGTGGGAAACTTGCTGCGCCCTGTGAGTAACTGTTCTAGATAAATTACGCAACTCCAATTTTGTTTGAATTTTCCACTTTGGTGTTTCCAGTTTGTCAAAAAAAAAGGTGTGTGGTATGTTTGGTAGCTACTGATGCAGGCTGATCTACTGTAGGTGCCTAATCAAACATGAGCATGTTAACCTCACACAAGAGGATTCTGTAGCTGCTTATATTGAAGTGTAAACATACCTTTTTTCTGTTTCAGCAGTCTGTAGAAGATATAAGAGAGAAGACATAATTACTGATCTTTATACCACTGAAAGAGCCTGAGACATGCAGTAAAATGTGTTGCCTGCCCCATAAGTTGCTTGAAATCACAACTTAAATTGGTCCTTGTGTTAACCTGAAAGTCAGTTTCTTGCGTGTCCTTTATCACATGGGCGCTGAGGTTGTCCAGTTCCTGGTTCAGCTCCTGGGTGAGGTGGTAGCAGTCCTCTATCCTCTCCTCCACTAACTTCTCTGTGGCCTCGTGCTCTGTGTCAAGCTGAGTCAGAGTGATACGAAGATCCTCATCCAAGACCCTCTTCATGTCCTCATACTTCTTCCTGATTTTCTCCTTCACTGCGTTAGTCTTTTTCTAAGATGAGAGAAATACATTTGTAACAGTGAACTATATTGGCACAATTATATCCATTGTGAGATCATGAATATAACCACCGAAAACAATAGAGCTATTTTCATTCTCAGTTAATCTGACAATTATTGTCTCAATCAATCCGTTAATTGTTTGGCCTATAGAATGTCAGTCTTTACTATCAAATATGATGAAGAAAAACAGCTGATCCTAACAACTGAGGATATACATTGCAGCAACTGTTGGATGTTTTCGCTTGAAAATGACTTAGATGATTGATGATGATTATCAGAATAGTTGCAGATTAATTTTCTGCCAAAAGACTTATCAATTAATTGACTAATCATTTCAGCTCAGAGCACAGTATGTTAATTTGGCACATGAGCAACATGGAAAGTAACTATAAAATGAGCTTCCAGGCAGCACAGATTCTACAGAGTGCAATAAACAAAAACAAGCCAGTCAATGGAAGAGCACAGGAAAATGGCAAAACAAAAAACAAAACAAAAAAAAAAAACTGGCAGGATCCATAACTCCACAATCCATAACTCATTTACCCCTGAGGTGAATGTGCTTCAGCAGCACAAAGACATATGCTCCACTGCTGTCAGCTAAAATCAAGAATATGAGGCACTGAACAAACTAAACAAATGAGTGCTTCAGGTTACACAGCATGCATCATGATTTTAGGAATGTGACAATGACTCTTGGGATGTTTTGGAACATAATGTCCACAGCAGACACTGCCTCTGATGGGACGACATTGGCCAACCTCTCCGTTGTTTTTGATTTAATACCCCAAAGAATTCAGACCCTTCTCACCAACGTTTATTACATTTTGATCTTATCTGCGGAGAAGGTACAGACACTACTGATTGCAAAGTCACAGTTTCTCCCCCCATGTGGTGTTTGTTTGATGTTAGCCTGCAATCTAATGGCAAAAAAGGTGAGAAATTACTAACTAATCCCACATGTCAGCAAGCAATTAATGTTGTATTTGCAAGTCAAACAAGATGACAGACTTACAGTTATCTCCTCCTGCTTAGCTGCCAGCTTCTTCATCCTGTAGGCAATGACATCTCTTTGTCGCTGCAGGTGCTGCTGATGTCTCAGAAGGATTTCCTTTAAAAAAAACACACACACACACACACACACACACACACACACACACACACACACACACACACATACACACACACACAGGCAGGAAAATCATAAGAAAGAGTTCAAGAATTACAGGTAAAAGGAAGTGAAAAGCTAGGCCTTAGGGTGGTGGGTCAACAGTGTCATTGAAATTTCTTCTAAAGAAAAGAAAAAAATAGAAGAAAACAAAAGAAAAGAAAAAAAAAGAGAGGAAGTGCTTACTTCGTATGTGACCTTCCCTCCTACCTTACTATTCATCTTCTGTAGAGTAGTGCAGATTAAACTCCACCAACCAGCGACTACACGACCACGAGGGCTTTTATAGGCCTGCCGCAGATGTGAAGGCTTTGTCACGGGGGAGGCGCATGCTTGCGAGTGAACTGTCCTGGTGCACTTGCAAGCATGCGCCTTGTTTTATTTAGGAGATACCATGAATCTAGACGTGGGAGACGAGAGGAAGGAAACATGGTTTAAGGCGGAGAAGGGCTGCTGGAGCGGGACACGGGCAAACTGTCAGACTTAAAGAGTTATTTCATGTCCTACTGATCGAGATGCCCGTGAGAGCTCATATATATATATATATACCAGCCTGACATGACCTTGATGCCATGATGTATGTGTGTGAGAGTGTGTGTGTGTTTATGTGTTGACCCACTTGCTATTTGAAGGAGTTTGTGGAGTGTATAAGACGCTGTTGTTGTTTTTGTTCATACACAGTGCTTTTTTTTCGCAAATATTACATGTATATGGGGGACTTAGGTTTCTTAAGAAATTATATTTGTCTCAGCTGATGCCTGTTTAAATACTCGCCATGACCCATGACCTTTTACATGCATTGCACAAATGGCCAGTGCATATGCACGAGCAGAGAGACGTCAAACGCACCAAAAGCAGCTGACTCCCGTTCATCTAATGACTAACATAACTAATGTCAAATTTTAGGCACGCACACACAGAGTATCCCTTAAATCTGCTCCTTCAGACTCTAACTGACCTCCTCCACTCTCCTACTCCCCGTTATCCTGACATATTTCTCATCACAGGACATGGGAAAAGTGGGATAGCACAGCAGGGCCACATGCTGCACTGACTGTGATCACTCTACGGACTGACATGCCCATTTGCAAGATCATTTCCGAATTGGGGGATGACTAAAGCAGCAGCTTCAGAGACAGATTTACTTGACTTCTTAGAGCATGGGATACATACGACTGTAACTCCTTATCAGTATTCATGAGATGTCAAAAGTTGGCATCAATCTTTTCTTTTGTGTTCAGAGATCTTTAATGTGATGCCTTAAATTCTCAAATCTTTTTCTCACAATAGTCTGTTGGAGCCCAGCCAAATGAACTTTAACACATTTTACTCTTGTAACATTGAAAGACAGACTTGTGTGCATAACTTTTTTTTGTTTTCTGAGGGGGTTTCAAAAGGTTTTTATACATGGATGGTACATGCGTCTCGCTTCAGTGATGAGATTTGCGACATTTTACACAACAGCATGTCTGTAATCTACATGAGCACGCAATCGCTTCCTAAATTTCCCAAAAATATTCACTCAAAAAAAGAGTGACTAGTTTTTGTTGTTGTTTCTTGTTTTGTTTTTTGTCGGGGGGAGGGGGAGAGAGGTCCTTAAACCAAACAGCAGGTACAGCATAAAAAGAACCAGAAACTCCAGTTCTAATGACGAATACCTTGTTACTGTTTGCCAAGAACAGGAGAGCATCCAGCTTCCTCGTGCAGCACTTACCTTTGTTAGAGCCAGTGAGGTGAGCAGAGTGAACAGGTGCTCCACAGGTAAGCATCTTATGTTTACATACATATTATATATATATATATATATTTTTTATGCATACTTAAAGGCAACAGTCATAAAATCTTATTTTCCTCATACATTTACATGTGAACCTTACAAGGCTTCTTTTTGTGCAATGAGCTCTAGTTCCTGCTCTGCTTACACAGATGCATGAGACTATTTTTAAACCCTACAGTGTTAGTTTAAAAGGTTAACTATTTACCCCTGGATATTTTATGCTGTTTTGAAGAGACAGAGACTGATTGATTCCTGTTTTATTTTTGTTCAGGTCCGGTGTCACAATGCATAAGCAGAAGAGCATAGGTAATGTGTTAAATCTGGAAAGCTGATTTATGGTTATTGTGGTTATTTTCCCGTGTCTTTGGGCATCAGAAAACCTTTTTTACAGCTGATCTGTGGGAATGTGCTAATGTTTTAATCACTTCCTTTTTGTTATATTTATTATCTTTTAGTTATTTTCAGTTACTTGTATTTTCCCCCTTTGTGAATCATTTACTGGTTTTCCCAAACGGAGCTTACAGGAAGGTGAAGTTACAGATTTCTGTAAACAGAGATTTCAACAACTAATTACAAACAACGGGCTTTTCTTTTGCCCTCAGGCGGAAATGCGGTTTTCTACAGACCAGCTGAAGTATCGACTGAAATAAGATCTGGATATTTGTACAAGTCTCCTCCTCCAAAACGATTGAAGGCAGAGGTGACAGTAAGCAGAATTAATGCAATATATTGCAGTTTTTTATGTGGGTGTGTTTATTACATTTCATAATTTATTTCATTTTGTTTGTCCTGCAGAAATCATGGAAGAAGAGATATTTTGTCCTGTTCAAAGTCAGTGATCAGGAACATCATCTAAAGTACTTCAGGACTTCGGAAGAACAGGACAGGCCACTTGGAGGGATCGACTTGGCACAGTATGTCATCAAACAGGCCATTTAATAGCAATTTAGTTTTTATTTTCTATGTAACCTCTAAAGAATAAAACAATAAGAATATAAAACATACTACTTCAACTGTTTTTTACCAAAATCTCCTTATAAGCTTGTATGCATGTTGTTTTTTTTACATTCCTTTTAGGACTAAATGTTATTTTTTTCATTTCACATCCGTATATTTTGTGTTCTTGTATTAAGAGTCTCACAGTTGCATGGGAGCCCTCAACACCACCAGAGATGGGGATGGATCCAGAAGAGCTTCAAGTGCCCCCCTTCATGTGTGCTCTTCATCAGGGCTGCAGACCGGGACTACTTCTTAGTCGGGGAAAACAGGTCAGTTATCTGATTTTTAAGGGTTATATAAAGCACAAAGATGGAATTTATAGCTCCTTTAACAACTCCAATGCATTTTATGATGCTGTGCTGTAAAAACACCTGACATACCACACATAAACAAAAATGTCTTTTATTATGACTCACCCCTTTATTGGTGCTGGTTTTGGGGGAGTGTAGGAAAATGTGGGAGTATAGTTAATGTCTGGATGAGCACCCAGCAGCCCAAAAACCCCATCTAAAATCTTAATGAATTAAAAACCTGTTATTAATCCACATTAATCACACTTTATCTGTGTATTTTTCAAAATAAAGTTCCATCTCTAACCATTTTTGCTCTCACCACATTTGGAAGAGGTTGGCTTTGGATTTTGCAGTGGCAATGTGCAGAAGAACAGTCCTAAATGCACGAATTGCATTGATTTGAAAGCCAGTGATGGTGTAACCAAGTTTAAGGCCACAGCTGGGTTGGCCAATCCTCCTCTCAAGGCCCCTAATGACACTTTCACAGTGCCTCATAAAACACTTCCCGCTGCCCTTTATACCATCTACTATTTTGGGAGGTCTAACAATCAAAATTAAATTATGATGTTGGCTTCGTGTTTAGTAACAGTCTAGCAGCTGATAATGGCTTTGCCTTCCAATTTGTCCACAACTAAATTGTTGCAAAATGTCACTATTACCACTCTATATTTGACTTTAGAATTGAATTTTAAATTGAATGTAATAGCCATAATTTGTCCCTCTTTCTTCTAGTTATGAAGTGGACGGCTGGTTCTCTGACCTGTTTAACGCCCTCAAAAACCGGCCACATAAATTTATGAGTTCAGAGGTACATTTAGATCTTTTTTATGATATTTCGTAACAGCTTATGGAGTCAAAAGAATCTCTTGCACTGTACTTTTTTGTATCTATCATATTTGCTTACCAGCTACTTTTCTCACTTCTTAAGGAATTGTGTAATGGGCAGCGAACAGTTGAGGTAAATATTCATGTCACCAGGCTCAAATGAAAGCCAACAAGATTTTTTATGCAATAATTTACTTTTTTGTTCTTTCACTCCTTTCCTTTTAATTATTTGTTACAGTCTCTGCCTCCATTCTCACAGCACTACATGTGCTCACTTTAAATTATCCCAGTGTCACTGATGAATTCATGTAAAGTCATCACTGTACAGATTCATCAGTCCTCTACTAAGCGTGCTTATCCATCAGCTCTCTACTTTTAAAAATAGACTTTCTCTCCCTGTTTTACCAGGTTATTTCAAACCCCGTCATGCGGAAAAAGAATTCAGCCATTGAGCCTGAAAAGGTTGGTCCATTGCAACTAAAGCTCAGCATGAATTGGCAAATTCTTTCTGCATGGATCCTGTCAACCTATTACTAACTCAGGCTTACTGAGACTGTCCCAAATCAATCAATCACAACATTCCTTTGGGTGATGCACTTAAGTGTCAATTGTGCATACCCATCTAGAAAGCATAGGGCTGTTTAAAATGGTTTTGCCTACTTAGGGGGACGCTATAGCTTCTGTCTGCATGTTGACGGACTCCTGGAATTTTCATGGCTGCCTGTTTGAGTCCACCTGTTGGACGACTGTATGGCTCTGTGGTGCTGACTGACTTCTTGTTCCAATCCCTTTTTTCATTTCAACACTTCTCATTTCGCTGGCATGAATGGTTGCAGTGCATGTTGCATAACTGCCACACCAATGGTATGATCCCTGCTGGGAATCCATGTTGCATGACAAACACTCCCCTCTCAAAAAGTTAATTAAATATAAACTCTAAATAAATATTAACCTAAATGCATTTATAGCAGCTTGTTGGCAGATTTGTTATTCAATTTTTGTGAAATTCCCCCAGAAGAGTCCAAGCGCTCTTATTCAGTGACTCACTGTTACATGACACCTTTATATATCTCTATATAGCCATACATTCACTATATTAACTTAAATCCACACATATAACCAGTGCATCCAAGCCAGGGACACTAAGATGAGGGGGCTGAAAGCAGCACATACACTGCTTCCAGAATAATGTGGAACTTGTTGTAATCACACTAAAACTGTACACAAAGATGTTTTAATATGCGTTTTTGTTTTCTTTTTCAGCCAGCATTAAAAATACGGTCCATGTCTGATCCAACCCCAAATGTTCTGGGTCTCACTGGAAAATCAAAGGTGCAACATCTTGACCTGACTGTTTGTAATTTGTAAGCGTTATTTTCCTTTTGGTGACATACAGACACGTTGCTTTCTGATTGGCCAACAGGATGAAGATTATTCCAGAAGACATTCATCAGAGTCTCCAATCTATGACTATCCCAGATCCTACTTGAGAAAAGTACAAGTAGGGCTGCAGTTGTTAATCACTTTCAATATACATTAACCTGCAAGTTATTTTAATATATATAATTTGATTGATCAATTAAAAAATATATTAAAAATATATATTTTTTAAAATAGAGGAAGATGTCCCAGTGTCCACACAGAGGTCTTCCAAAGCTCCATAATCCAAACATATTCACTTTTACTATCATATATGAAAAAGTAAAGCATCAAATCCTCTCACTGGACAAGTGGGAAGCAGAGTTGCATTTTTCCTTTAGAAAATGACTAAAATGATTAATCGATTATTGAAATAGTTGCAGATTCATTTTTTCATCCATCAACTAATTGATTAATCAACTTAACCCTTGAACTTGGCCATGTGTCTCGTACCAGTCAAGCTGAATCTAATATTGTGATTAATTCTATTCAGCTTAGCTCCTTAATCGTGGCACTGTAACTAATGTGTACTGTGAGTAATATTTGTAACTTTTTCCTATTTTTGTGAATGAGGTCTGGGAAAATGGTTCCATCGATGGCAAGAGCATGGAGTCAGTGTGAGTGTTAAGTACCTTTTTCCCTTTGTCAGAGAAAAATGATCACGCGTCACGTTTGTTCGTGTTGAATTCTGACAGTATTTCCTGTTGTTTGATTGTTTGCTAATTAGAATATCCATCTCTTGTAGATATGAAACAATGGAGGAAATTAGACATAATGAGCGAGTAGCTCAGGCAGTGTAAGTTTGATACACAGAGTGCCAGATCACTGAGGAAAAAAAAAAAAAAAATCACATTTCCTAATAATGATAATTGCTAATTATTGTTTAAGTGAAAGCTATTGATTGCTCCAAATGCCTCTAGGGACCGTGAAGTTGAAGAAGTTACCAGTGGCAGTCTGATGAGGTCTGTCACTCAGGCCTTTAAGAAACTGAAGACCCAGATTTCTCCACTGCCCCCGTTCAATGAGGAGACGGACGCTGAAGACAGGTAGATCTCAGATTAACTGCATGGTCCTTTTTTCTTTTCTGTGGGCCTTATGTGTATTTTTGACTTTTCGCTTTGTCTAACGTGTCAGTGCCCTACGCTCTTTGTGCGACATGTTTTGTCAGTGCCCTAGATACCAAAATAGCTCACTCATCAGAAGTAACCATGACCTCATTGGCTCAGACACCTAAACTGACAATAACAAGGGTGCTTTTATACCACGAAACTGTTGACACTCCAAGACGAGTCAAGAATCTAAGAGAGGCACCTGAGAGCCTGTTTGGCAACTTAGGCTCTCGGCTAGATATAAAGTATCCTTTCATGTTATTAAATGGTTTCAACTGAGCAAAATGGTACTGATAAGCTTCATTGATTTATATACAAATGAGCCATGAAAATATATCATGTGATGCTGATTCTTCAGACCTTGTAGGAGCAGAACTTGGTCTTACAGGTCAGGCGTGACTGATTAACATCCCCGCAGTGTTAGCTGTGTTATTTTGTTATTGTTAGATCCCCAATAAGCTACATGGCTTTCTGCAATCACAGTGGACTGCACTGCAACTCATATGCACTAATGCTAATCAGATGCTAACCAGAAGTTTTCACGCTAATGCAAAGCACTGTATTAAGTATCTAATGTCAAATTTCTGGGACTTTCGCCAAAACTACAGACACTTTGGCCCACAAGTGATAATCATCAAATAATGTAAATATTAGCCACCATACACTACCACTCCACTCCAGGCTAAGTGTAGCTGGAAAACTCCTGTGTGTAGTGAACTGAAAAAAAGTTTGTTCATTTGTTTATGAGTCAGCTTTTAATTTGGAAGAGGAATCTCTTCCTTTAACGTTAATACCAAATAAATAAAAAAAAAACAAATCTTTTAAAGTAGCGAGGCTCTTACAATGTTAACAATGCCGAGGGCGTAGATCCAGCTTTGTGTCTAGGGAGCATGTTAGGGCAGATTTTAGCCAACCACATTTGACCTTCGTGTCTGTTCAGACAAGTGTGTTATTCACCAGCACAACAGGCGATCACTTCCCCTTGCTCTTCCATGCCATCATCTCCTGTGTAAACATACTCTCCTCTGCTGTTTGCTTTGTTAAATGTGCTGTAATATCAAACTATGCGATAATGTTGTGCTTCACACTGATGTCTGATTTCTTTCTAAGTGGCCAACCACTGTGCCGCCACACTGAAGACCATCTTCTCCACTGCATTTGGCATATGGGTCAAAAGACTTGTTTCTAAAGTGCCTCTTAATTAGAATTCCTCTTGCGCCTCCACAGTGATTAGGGAATTATTTGCTTCTCCCGTGCTGCTTTTATGAACTACTTTTTAAAAACCTCAAGACATCTGCTCCCCTTTTTAATGCAACTGAGAGAAACCCATTCTGGTTTTTGGCATATACAATGCTCTTGCACCTTTTATCAATCATCTCTTCCTTCTTTATTGCTGTTATCTTCCACCACAAGGACAAATGTGGATTTCTCTCCATCTAAAGCATCTAATACAGTGCCAGAATCTGCTGTTATGCTATCCGTCTGTGAGTCCCCCCCCCCCCCCCCCCATGATAGTGCATGCAGATTCAGATGGTTCTTCCTCTGTGTCATTCTGTGGCTTCAGTGGGAGTCGTCAACATAAAGCATTGGCCTTGGCTCCTGATGCACGACAGCCTCTGTGCGGTTTATTCCCACTGTCTCCCCAAGCGGTCTCATGGTCTTTTGTTTAGGTGCCAGCCAAGAATACATAAGTGGCTACCAGCTGAATGTAACTGAGACATGTACCCTTATAAGATCCCTCATGATATCACTTGCTTTTACAGAGAAGAAACACATCCGTCAGACTTCAGCAGCAGCTCCAGCGACAACGGGGCAATCTCTCCTGTGGAGAGTCCAAATATGCTCACCCTGGAAAATCAAAGCTCCACTGAGAGGTGAGATGCTGAAGCAACTGACCTTGAAACCAAAAAATGTAGCAGCCAAGTGGGAGGCACTGTTTGAATTTTGGGTAATAAGACAAACACTAGAGACATTTATGTGGGATGAGATGATCACCATGTTAAAGTGAGGCATGAGTACGCTCGTTCAACAGTTGCTCTACTTGTAAATAGTACAAGGAGACATTTGAACCCCCCCCCACTGTGGCACCATCTGTGCCAATCAAAAAAATCAGAAACAGCTTTGTAATGGTTCCACAGAACAAATAAAATATAGACATGGCTTTAAGGTGACTCAGAATGCTGGGACCGGCACTGACATGTTGCAGGACGGGTTAGAGTAGTTTCTGGAGGTTTCTGCGAGCAGACGGTGGTATAAGAATAGTCGAATAATAATAAGCAGCACTTGACATTAAACATTAATAACTCGGGTGACTTTGCAGCCAGAATTTAAATGAGTTGTTCAAAGAAAATTAGAGGTGCTTATCTATACAGATACTCATGCCTATATAATGGAGGAAGGAGAAAATAACTACAAATGTCTGCTTTTATGTGTTTGTTCATCACATATAAGCAGACTTTTTTTTTCTTATTAGATGGCATTTTGTGCCTTTGAGTCAAGGAGTAGGTTTGGTAACATATGCCAATTATTTTACCAACCAATACTAAAATTAGTATGCAACGCAAACCTAGAGATGTAGGAAAATTTTCTCCTTACAATTCTGACGAACAAATTATTCTTAATGCATTAAGGGTTAAGATTTGGATTCGTTTCTTCGTAGCATGTCAAAATATATAGTGCCATTGAATAAAGCTATTGTTATTTTTCTTTCTAGTCTTAACCCCATCACCCCAGAGGAAAGAGATATTGAGGTCAGGCAGGCAGATTTGAAAAAACACCTGACTCTAACAGAAGTGGATGGGAAACCAAGGTAAGTTGACATCTCACATATTAGATTTCTTTGACTGAAATATGTGGAAAGGCTTAAGCAATGCAACACAAAGAAAAGAAAATACAGATACAAATGTACTGTCCAGTAGTTTTTGTTTCATTTCCGTGTCTATTAAGATCAATGAAAACACAAAAACCCACAGATGTGTGCGCCACATTCACTCCTGACTGTTCTACTGCAGATTTGTCTTCATCCCAGAAATGACAGACTCCGTTTGTTTGAAAGCATAGTTCACATCAGGCAGTGCCGGTGGTGATGCTGCACGTCCTCGAAAAGTCCAGCTTGATGCTGCGGTGCAGGGGCTGTCTTTTCATTTGTGCTGGATGGTTCAGAGCTTTCAGCTGTATTGTACCGTGTGGAAATTTGGGCATGTATCTACACTGAGATTTACAAACTGCTCTTTGGATTAATTCATTTATTTGCACAAAATCTAAATTCTCAATATAATGTAGAGAAAAAAATGTTAGTTCTTAACTGAGCCTGACATGAAAAAAGCAGCTAAGTTGTTGATTCTGCTTTATTATTATTATCTTTGTTGAGTTGTCATATCAGGCCCTTTATTGGACTTCTATCTATAGTTCTTAGTCTGCAGTCTCAACTTCTTGAAAGGTTAAGGCAGCAGTAACTGGTAGTGAACTGTTGGCAGAGCAGCCTGTCTAGACAGGATGTGTTCATGCACAGGGTTCAGTGTAGGTCACCCAAAATGCAAGCCGTTATGTGGCCTGTGTAGACAAGCTGGATTGATCAAATAAAAGCACATCCGTTCTGTCAGACGTAGGAGACGGACAAGTCAACAACACGGCCGAAACAAGGCGTAAAACACGGGTCGAATCTGCAGTAGAACAGACAGTAGTGATCTTCCGATTGTAATTTCAATCGGCATCAAGTGGCTACAGCCATTACATGAAAATGGTGATGATTAAATAGGCTCATAGCTGGAGAGGGACGATAAAGGAGCACAGAATGCCTAGCTGTGCCTCTGTTCTTACTAGCAACTGCCTTGTCATACTGGATCTAGAAGGGTGAAGTGAAAGGCAACTTTACTCAAAGCCACAGTTTGTCATTAAAAAGCAAGAATGTCAAATACTGCGTGTATTGTGCATGTGTCACAGTGTGTCCGGGTGGACAGGCCAGCCACAGACAGTGTGTCTCTTCCACAAAGGAGACCAAATCCTGGCAATCAATGACTTGCACGTCAGCAGTGTGGAGGAGTTCTACACGTACATCAGCAAGTCACTGAAGAACGAGGTACATTCCTTACTCGCAAAATGCAAAGGCGCCAACACATTGTCCGTATTCATTTTGTCTCGCTGTTTTGTATGCATCCACGCAGTCTGCGATCTGAGAGGCAAATTTCTTCTCTTTTCAGGTGAAACTGACCATCCTGCGTCTACCAGGACACCCGCACCTGCATTCCCCAAACTGTCCCTGCAGTGACTGGCCGCAAGCTGACCGTTAGAGATGAGAGTTACTTCTACTATTGTATCTGGGTGTGTTTAAATCAGTCTTTAGGAGCACTTCCTGCCTACAGTTGGTGAGTTTGTACCAAATTCTGTTCCTGTTGATCTGTCGTTCTACTAGTTTACTCGATTTAAAAAAAAGAAAAAGGGACGGTAAAGGTTAAACAAGACAGATATAACTTACTTTACCAATCTTGTACATGTCTCTCAATGTATGTACACATATACAGTATGTTCTGTGTAAACAACATGCAGCTTTAACAGAGCATGATTTATGACTTGACTGAAGACTGTTGTATTTGCTATAGATTGCCCCATTATAAGAGCCTATCAGAGAGGGGGATACACAATGCCTTACAAGGCATTTTTAAATGTAAAATGCCCCTAGAAAGTAAGAGCATATATTTTGGGCATATACCTCAAGAGTGGAGATATTAATATTTAATGAATTTTCTGGTGGATGGTAAAAAAGACTTACCAGGAAATTGTTATCACAGGAGCGCCCAGCTTTAAATGCATGAATGGACATTTACATGGAAATTAATGTTATCTGCTTCACACTAGGAAAGCAGTCTTATTTTCACAAATCATTGATTATGTTGTAAAGAAACGATCACTTATACTTGTACAGCATCTCCCTTTGTTTTTTCTTTCTATATGTGTACACCTTTGATAAGTACTAGCCTATTTTGAAACTTGTGGCAAACATGAATTTATTATATATACACACACACAGTATCTGACATATATCTGATGGAAATGTTTGAGTCTGAAAGTCAATTAAAAAAAAAGAAGAAAAAAATAAATAAAAAATTGTGTTCAGAGGGAAACGAATAGTTTCACCGAAACATTTCCTCATACCACTACGGTGCCAAGAAGGGGATATTCATGACACAAGCTTCTGTACCCAGGACAAAAGAGTATGCAAGACAAAACTCAAACAGTGCACAGCATGTAGTGGAAAAATGTCAGACAACTTGTAAATCCCCTGACAGCAAAGGTTTCTGATTTTTTTTTTTAACATTATTTTACCTTTATTTACCCAGGCAAGACATTAGCAACAAATTCTTATATACAATGGCAGCCTGGCAAAAGGAAAAAGCCTCTTGAGGAAAAGGGGGTAGGGACCAACTCTCACTCCGATGTGACCTCTACAGGGAAGCTATTTTTAATAATTAACTTTAATCTGAGATGACAGGAAGCAACAGTGATCATAATTGTATTAAAGAACATAAAGATTAAGTTATACATAAGCAAGGATGCGCTCTAACATTTATGATCCCACTATAGTAAACCACTTTTTATTCATATCTATGTGTGTCTTAGCTTGAGGAAGAACATGTGAGCTGCACCCAGCAATGCTGATTCATTTCCAGTTTGCGGCACGCGATTACATTTCTTTGTAGGCCATTTCCAGCTAATGACACCTAATGACATTTTTAGAGCACACATAGACTGGTAAACACTGCATGTTAAAATGTCTCTATGTACATGCTGTTAGTATTTGTTTATATGAAAAAAGAACTCCATACATCAGGATTTTTTATTTATCTTATGAATACCTCCCGACAGTAATTAGGGGTGGACAAATTACAAGAGATGTAGAGACCAGTGTTTAGTGTCGCCCACACCTCAGGCAGACTCTTGTGAACTGATGGGTAGACAGAATGGTGTTGCTCCTCAGGCTGTGTTTCACCTATTTCTCTCTGATTTGAATAACAATTGTAATCTTAACATGACTTGGGAAAATGGTTTTCCACTTTAAATTATGTCGATTGATTAATGCCACTCCTGAACTAAGACAATAAGACATCTAGTGACAAGGACAAAGCACGCTTATAAACTAACATCACATAATATTACCAGATACTGTTAATATTGAGAGGAGTCCTTTACTCATGATGTCGCATCAGCCTTTCCACTGTGAATGTTTCAAGTTTTAACATTCAATAGATATGAGAAATTAGTCAGGACCTTTGTTTTTCAAGTCCATTCTTAAACTGTGATATTCGAGCTGTGCTGTATTATAAATACACTCCATTATAAATACATGCATACTTTGCAAGGGTGTTGCAAAGGCAGGTTATACTGGGAAAAAATTTTTATTTGTAAAATGATTATGTATAAATTTGATTTGTTAAGCACACTGACCTTTTGTATTTCTTTACTAAGTTTAACTGGGTATGAGGAATGTAAAATACACTGTACATAAAACAGGCTGCCGAGTTTACAAACACATGTTGTACAAATTGATTATTTCCAGTTGCTTGACCTCCAAAAATCAATAAAGTTAAGTTAAATCTGCACTCTAGACTACACATAACAAACTTAAGGTTTATCATCTGTCATTTTTATTTATTTTTTAAATCTTTGTGGTAACTTGTGTTAATAAAAAGACACCTGAACACATTCTTACACACAGCATTTTTGACCAGTTTCATAAAACCCTCTTATATTTCAAAATATCACCAGTTCATTCGTTGTAACCGAAGCATACAGTAAGGGACAAAGGGTATCTACGTATAAAAAGTTGGCATGAATTCAGCATCATGCTCAGCAGGGTGAATGTTCAGAGGTGAAGGAACCTTAACATCCAGCTTCCTTTTTTATGTCATCCTTCTTCATCTCTTAATACAGGATAATACCACTAATAACCTTTTTGTTATTCATATGGCAGACTCATTATTTGTGGACGCAATTCTTTTCTAAAATCAGACATCAATACATGAGACTACTAACTGAAATAGAAAGGCATTTCAACAAGCGCTCCAGTCAATTCAATTTCAGTTTGGCAAGACTTAATACATTTCATTCATGCCTAGAAGAATACCAAATGAAACTATTATTAGACATGGCTTACTGAGAGTCACTTACTGAGAGCACATAGTAATAGAGTGGTTATTATATCAGTCACCTACTAAAGTGGGTGAGACGCATTGTAACAAAAACCAATATCCTGCGCAACTTTTATCATCAACACTGCACGAAAGAAATAACGTGTTGGAAGCTTACAAGAAGCTTTGGTGAACAAAAATATGCCAGGCCTCTCTTCATGATCTCTTTGCCGGTATGACGTGAAAATTAGTAGTAGGTTAAAATATAGTGGACTATATACATTACAGGAATCTACAGTACAAACATTTTCAACATGTAGAATCTTTTCAATTTTTAGGACCAACAATTTCCTCACTCTGGCCCCTGACGACTGAAAACGCAACTCAGGCAGATGAGAAAAGATTTTCTACATGAAAGGAGAACTCACGCAGGGACTCGGTGAAAAAAAGCCTCATTTACAGAGAGCGACATTCACAAGCTCTCTCTCTCTGTGTGTGTGTGTGTGTGTGTGTGTGTGTGTGTGTGTGTGTGTGTGTGTGTGTGTGTGTGTGACACGTCTCTGGTGTCTGAGATACACTACTGACAGATCTGATAGCACCCCCTTAAAACAAGTTTACATTTTTAAAAGCTACTATAAAAAGAGTGGCATTCCTTCTTAGTACTATATTTGCCAGAAGCGGTACTGATGATGCAGCACAAACCCATCCGTTAGCATGATATGAATAGTAGAGATGTCATTTGATGGACAGTGGAAATCCAGATAATGAAGCCTTGAAAACCCCTTGTGCCAAGTTTGCAAATTTTTCATGAAAAACTTGAATCTAATGTACAATGTTTTCTTGATGTGCAAGTTAATGCTGCTTATAAAAAAAAAAAAAAAAAAAAAAAAATACGGACATTAGGAAATAGGAATTTGCACAGTTTCAAAGCAGCACTCACATCTTGGTGACAAACAGTGGTATAATTGGTAGTGGCCACAGCAGGCAGCAGCCGCACACATCCAATTAAATCGGTTCCAATGTAAAATACTTCTAGGTGACAGGGGTCTAACTGTGGCTGATGATACATGTAGGGCCTCAGATCTTGTTCTCACAAAACCACTTCCAAAGTTGTCAGTTAATTTAATTCAGCCCATTGTGGATAAAAGCAAAACCTTTATACCCCTTTTATCAGTGTTGATGTGCTTTTGTTACGAGCTCAGCTGTCAGAGGCAAGCAACTTCAATGCAAATAATAAAAGATAGTGTTAAGATAAATTTGTTCCCCATGCTCATACGGCATTTCAAGTAATGAAAAATAGCTTTCGTTACCAACGAGCAGCAGAGTTCACAGTTCAACAGTGTTCTGGTAAATAAGCTACAGTTTAGCTTTAGTTTCCATGAGCCACTCACTGAAACACTTCTCCATAGCCTTCCTGCTGGCCCAGCTGCCATTGTTGACTGTAGGAATGATCTTGAGAGGTTGGACCCACTGGACGAAACGCTTCAACTCCAGAAAGCTGCTGTGTTCACTGTATGGGATTCCTGTCAAGAAAACAGAGGAGAAACTATCGTCATGTCCCCAAACTTTTGCACTTGAAACAGATCTTTGCTTTAAAAGGTGCATTTGTAAAAAAGATTCAAATGTAGCTTTGATGAAAATGACTTAAGCCTGAAGATAACGCACATTTTGTCTTAACTCACCGGACAATTACAAGTGTAAGTTATTGTTCTTAATTTACTCATTAAGTCCTACAAGGAACAAGGCTAGACGTGCTTTGGAACTGTACCAGGACTTTTCAGACGTGATTTTCATTTTCGGCTCATCTGCTTTGATATTTTTCTCCTTAAATTTCGATTATGAAATGTCCATCTCAGTGAACACAGAAGAGATTTAGTTCGAGGTAAAACACCGTCACTGAGCCAGATGTCTAAAAGTATGAGGAAGCCAGTCAGACAAGCAACAAGGCAAAGTCTCAGAAGAGGAATCAGACACTCAACAGAGCGACCCATGGGCTCAGATTATCTGCGAGGAGACATGGCAGATTTCAGATGCTGAAACACTAAGACCATCAAATGTCATATCATTCTTGTTTGGAAGTGATAATAAGAAAACAGCTTGAAACTGCTGCAGAGCTGTTGCCTCTTGTTTGTCCTCCTTCATCCCTCCACAGATTTTAATGTGCTCCACCCCTGCTTTTAACAGATCTAGCTGCAACTAAGCCCACTGAAGTATACAGTCAATCCTCCCACATGCAGAGAACAATATTAGGAGGAGTAGCAGCATATGGCTGGGAAGGGCAAGGAGGAGGAGATAAACACAAGGCAGAGAGAGAGAAAGAGAGCGAGAGGAAGACAGCACAAATTGGCTTCCGCCTGAGTGACGCACAAACTGCTGAGGAGGAAGAAATTATATGCGAGTGTGTGTCGCAAAAGCCTCTAGCTGGTGATTGTAGGTTACGGGCCAGATGGCTGATGCTGTTGATGGATCTATTCAGAACATGAAACGGCAGACAGGAAGAAAAACAGGCCAAATCTGCAGTGGCAAATCAAGTCATGACCCATTTCAGCACCGGGCTTCAGTGTGAGACTGCTCCCCTGTGGTGCTGTCCATGACTGAGGATACAAGACCCAGCATCACCCTTACTTCTGCCACCCTCTCGTCACCTAGCTGATGTGAACCTGAAACTGAGACACGCTCTATTGTTAATCCTCATACTCCTTTCCCTGAGTCTCCTCCCCACCTTGCCAGAAGAGGGAGCTGTGGGCCAAACATAATAATGTGAGGGAACCTGTTTTTGGCAAGGAACCTGCTGCCGTTTTGATTAAGCCTTCGCAGCGTGTGGGAGGGTGACAATTAAAGACCATCTACCATTGTAAGGGACTGCTTTGGTCAGTAAAAGAGAGAGGGGCATTCTCTCAGGGCAGACAGCTCTAAAACCTCCAATTTTGTAGAAGACCCTCAAATACCTTGAAAGAGCATCAACAGTCACAGCGCTGACAAATGACTGGACACTATATTAGAAGGAAAATAAATACGTACCATAAATGGAGACGTTTCCGCTGATCTCAGGCTGAATGTCTCCCACTGATTCCACCTGCTGGCTGAAGGTCCAACCAGTGGGTTTAAAAGCCACCAGCTGATCATAGCGCTCTGAAAACCGTGCCAGGTGATCCTGCAGTTTCTGGAGACAAAGTAGCCTTTGTGCTCAGTGAGATTCAACAGTTTATTAGCAACACTTGGAAGCTTCATCCTCAGATTCCTAACTAAACCCAAGTGCAGGTCTCGTTGTGCCTTTGAGATTTGCTAAATCAAAAACACTGACATTGAAATATAGTTATTGATTTTAGTCAAGCACTTGTTTACTGGATGATAAACAAAATAGAGGAAATGTGTCCAATTTACTATAAAAAGGTGCACAAACCTTTAACTTAATGTTTTATCAATTTATTTCAATGTACTTTGTCCAAGTTATCGTGGCTCTTTGTTGAAATTCATCATAAACTCTCTACTCAGAAGGCCTCAGCTCAAACCTAAACTGCATCCATTTCTCTCAAGTCAGCCTCTCTGTGCCTAGCAATGTGTGAATTATACCAAGCCTGGGACTTTTATCTCTGCTTATACAGATGGAAAATTTAAATGCTTTAGAGAGATGATGTGCTAGGGTCATCATAATTAGCAGTTCCTAATTATTTTAACTCATTTTCCCAGATACTTGCATATGAATAGACCATAAGAAGAATAAAAGACATGTTTGCACATCAAAATTAAACGGTCCAGAAATAATAAGACACATCCCTTGGTTAAACACAAGAGAAGTTTACACAAAGAAAGTCTGCAGACCATTTGAGAAATTATTTATTACTATGATCACCAGCTCTATACCCCCTCATTTCTCAAAGTTTATTATTAAATGAAATTGTTAAACTCATCTCTCAGTGTTTATCACTGGTGTACAAGAACTTATATGCCTGAGGGATATACGTCTGATGTGATATATTTGCTAGTTGTTTTACTCTAATTGCTGATGTACTTTGTTTCTTAAACATGCCCATAAAATAACATTTTATACACCTGAGGGTTCTGGGTCCCATTGGAATGACTGCTCTTTTCAAATCAGAAAATTAGATTTCTGCACCTACTTTGAAGGAGAGCTGCATCATGGGCAGCACATGGACTCGGGCTGCCTTCCAGTCGGTGGTTATACGTTGTCTGACTTGCTCCGACTCCAGACAGCACATGGTGTTGTATTTGTCCCTAGAGAGGCACACTTTAGACCCCAGGACTTCTGCCAGTGCTACGAATGAAGCAGAACAAGGTCGGTGTAAGAACCAGGAATGTGGGAAATTCAGCCTTTTCATTTTAAGACCCAGTATGTACTTGCAGTTAAGAAACCCTTGTTACCCCCACTGACAATTTGGACATTTTATTACAGAATAAAGTTTAGCTGTTCTGAAGAACTTTACTGGAACACAGTGAATAAATGTGTGGCTTGTAGAGTTTGTACATATAAAACAAAGACAAAAAATAAAACTTTTGAATGTCTCCTTTTCAAATTATCTGAATATAATGTATTGTGTTCCCTGCATCGTAAAGTGGCGCTGTAAGTGTACAAATACTCTTGTGAAATAACAAGTACAAAGTGGATGAGTACAGTCATACAGACAATTGAATCAGCTCTTGTTTTTTCCGCTCCAATGTCATGCAGAGCTTGTTGAAGCAAAGTTGATTACAGAATGAATGCATGCTGTTCACTCTGTGAGGACAACATGAGTTTTTGAAGTACTTCACTACACCAATGAGGAGCAAACCAGTATTCAGTTTGCCGCCACATGAGGACAACGCATATTGAGGGGCTCTTTGCTCAAAATACACTAAGCCACAAATTTTCAATAAAAGACATATTTGATGACCTTTCAATGGGAGGGAAGGTGAGGTAGTGATATAAGGCTACAGACAAAAGAAAAAATTTACTTTGTGTCCATCTGTTTGTGGTTGTGGCAATGCCTTACTTTGTAACACGGCAGTCATATCACCATTCCCAGAATTAAATGAATAAATTACCATGTCATTTTCAGTAACATAATTAGCCATCAAAAATGTCACTTATTACTCTGCTTAATTATCTGACTTATGTTGAATTATGTGCAAGACAGAGAAACCCCCATCCCCAACTCTATTCAGTATAATCCAAGCTGAACTGGGTACTCAATGGAATAGGTTGGATGACTACTTTGATTACTTTATTTGATTTTTAACCAGTAAAACTGATCCCAATTTCAATTTATGTTATGTGCCGTCTGAGTATTTACAGACCTCAAAATGAGGCAACAGTTTCCCTGATTTTAATAAGTCAAGGAAAAGAACTGCATAACAAACTGCTGCTGCTCTAAAGCTTAAAGTGCTTAAATCATAAATACAAAATGTGGACAAAGGTTGGAGAGCACATGCAACTTTAATTCAAGTTGTTTTTAATGTTATTTTAAGAACAACATGTCCATATTTGTGTTGACAAAATACTGTTTCTCTTTAATGTACGAAAGGCTTTAAAAACCACACTTAATAACCTTAAATATGGTGGTCAAGCTGAGAAAAATTAATCTCTAAAAATCCTGACAATGGTTACATTTTTGGAGATGCAAGGATTTCACCCCAAAGAATAAAAGTGCTTTCAATGTTCAGTTAGAAAATCAGCTGAGTCCAAAGGGTTACTTTCTTTGAATGACCTTCAGTCTAGACAAAACCCATTATTCTACAATACGTAATAATCTGTAGTTATAAATCATGCCAAGTCTGCATGTTTTGCCTTCTAGTGGCAGACAAGCACTTAAAAGGCTGAGTGAAGACAAATATTAAGTATGTGCATTAAGTCCAAACACTTACCCAGAAAGACTTTCTCTTTCCCCACAGAGTAGGATCCACAGACCACAAGTGTACGTGGGTTGAGCGTCACCAGTTCAAAGGCTGTGCTGGCTGCAAAGTTGATGACCTCTTGCTGTCTGGGGAAGGTGTACTGAGGGCTGCAGTAGCTACAGGGACAAGAAAGTATACATTGAAAATCTGAGTACCCTCAATGCTTCTGCATCACTTTTACTGAGTTTAGTGGAATTGAAGACATGAAGTTGTGGTACAGTTTACCCAAACTGGAAGTAAATCTGAACTCAGTACTGAGGAACTCATCCTCAGGGAGTGGTTGTTACTGTATGTTTATGTATTAGCTCATTCACATAACAGCAGTACAGTACAACCACAATCCTGCCTTTGGTACTAGTATATAAGAGGTACTTGCGTGGTGTCCAGGTAGAGCGTCTGCACCCTGCAGCTGAGTAACTCAGGGTAGGTTTCCATTGAGGGATCAGCTCTGAAGTCTCCAGTGTGGAGGACTGTCTGTCCATCAGGCAGAGAGAACAGCAGCATGGCAGCTCCTGGACAACTGAAAGAACCGAGACAGATGGAGGTGAAGCTGGAGGAGAGGAGCATCAAGTGAGAACATAGATGATCTGGGGTAATAAAACAAAAAAACAATCTTCTCTAATTAGGAAAATGGAAGGGAAATCTTAGTGTGGTAAACTATGGGACTGGCCATCACAACTGTTGGTATAATTAGGTCTGAATTCAAAAGTAATGGTACAAACTGACAGAAGAAATTGCAACACAGAGTTAGTTTCCCTAAAAATGTCTTAATATTCTTCAGTGAAAAGATAATAATCTAGGTAGTTAGCTTGGGGTTGTCTGAATTTGAAATGAATGTAAGGCATTTCACTCAAGCCTGTGTATTCTCCTTTAAAACTTTTGACAATTTAATGCTCATGATAATGGCTGCTGTATCAATTTTTTTCCCTTTGCTCATTTATAGAGCTGTAAATTTTTGTGGTTTGCCTCCACACTCTGTGTCATCTTTACCAACAGTTAACAAGCCATAAACAGCTGAATGTGAGATCAGTGGCTGGTCCAGCTTTCTCACCACAAAGCACTCCCTCCACACAAGCTGTGTGGACACTTCTAAGTCGATGATCACTATTCAGTTTCTGAATAGTGTTGATGTCAACTGGGTGACTCACTGGTTGGCGTCCACCAGGATGACTTTGATTCCCTCCACAGTGACCTGGGTGTTCATGGGGAGGATGTGGACATACTGCTCTGCCACCTTCAGTTTGCTTTTCACCAGGTTCCCTGTAATCTGACAAGAGGCAGCCATTAAGTCAGCTCACATGTCTGTGGCTTACTTACGGTGATTTACCAGCCACCACTAGCCAGAAAAACACAAATGCTACAAAAGGATTTTGTTTGTGGGTAAACACAGCATCAGTGCTCATGTTGCTGTTTGTGTACTTCACCCATAACACCCTTATTTCCAAATCTACTTGGGAAAATTTCCTTAAGTGATTCCGATCAAACTTTTCTGGGCTATGACCCACCTAGCACCCATGTTCAATTTCTGTGACCTACCAAATAAAGAAAACCCCAAAAGAGTCCGTTTTTAGTTTTAATCCCCACAGAACACACACTCCAGCATGACAAATCGTGTCCCATTTGACAGGAGAACTTACATCTAACACCAATATTTCACTAATATATTTTATTCTCTATAGCAGGTATGTTTTTAAATATCACAGTAAGCTTAACAGAAAATGCACAATACAAAATGTGTCTAAACATGAAAGAGGCAATACAAAATCTGAATATTTTTGGATGAATACCTCAATTAATTCAGTTTATTGCTTCATTCGCACCTTAATTGGTTGCAACATTTGCACAGGGACAACAGAGTGAAGGAGAAGACCAACTGAGACCCAGACAAACTACATTTTGTGGATTTGAAGTGTTTTTTCCTGCACAGCTGACACAAAGGTCTTCAAATTTCAATCATCTCCAATATGGTCAGAGCCACTGGCAAATTAGTATTCATAGCTGTCAACTGCAAGTAAAATTTTCAATACAGTCAGTGCAGTGAGATAACAAATGGATCACGCATTTACTTCATAATTTCCACGGGAAAAGAGCAGACGGGAAGCTTTTTAATAAGCAAATAAATAGTATTTGTAGGATTTGTAGCACCCTCTAAGTAGTGACTATCTTCCAGTGTATTCTAGTAAAGACTAACAGGCCTTTGAAGGGAGACTGCTATTCATTCACAGCATAAAACTAATAACCATCCATGACAATTTCCTAGCCAAAAAAGGCCAAAAAGGACATAGGCTTGTGCAGATCAATTCAGAAAATAGGTTATATAATAACTAGCTTAACATATGTCTAAAGCACGCCACCAGTCAGCCACCAGATACAATGCAATGCATCAGCACCAACTAATGCAATGACATGACACATTAGAAGTCATTTATATTTTACAAAAGCCAAAACATGACTTACTTTGTTACAGTATATTGGAACTGTGGAGTTCTTGGTCAATCCTCCGTAGTGATCTGAGTGGAAATGTGTTAGGAAGTAGGCAGTGATGCCCTCGATCTCCCCGTAATGAAAGGCGTCTATGACAAACTTTGTACCTAAACAAAATTTTACAAATATATTACAAAACAGAAAACTGCTTAACCTTCAGATTCATGCAGCAATATAATATATGGTCCTTCACTGACCTGGAATCTTCTTGTAGAACGGACAACGCGGGAATTGTACTTCTCCATCAGCATTCACTCTGTTCCTTCTTCGTCCCCATCCTCTGGTCCAACCTCTCCTTTCTTCTCCCTGAGCTTTCACTACATCACTGCTATCCGCAGTCTCCGTCCCCTGTGAGGTATCTGTGGCTGTGTCAGCCTTATTTCTCCTCGTCCTGTCTCTCCTTTGTCGTCTCGTTCCTGAGTTCTCGCTAATTGTTGGAATAGAGATTTCAGCTGGTCCACTCTCTGCCTCTTTCTCCTTCTCCTTCTCCTTGAGGGGTTTGAGGCCAAAAAACACCCCAATGTCTGTCTGCTTGAGACTGGAGGCCTGACCGTCCTTGCTCTGGCCCTTCTGTGGCGGCATGGTTTGAGATGAAGGCGCTTGATGAGAATTTGCGTGAGGCCTCTCCGACTGAATACTGTCATTCAAATTTTTGAAACGCAGGTTATCTGGGCTTAAAAGTTTTTCTCTCAGGTGCTCTAAAACAATACTCTGTGGAGATTGAATGCTGGTCTTACAGGGATTGATGGCATAAGTAGATTTACCACAAGCTTCTTTTTCACCTGTGGAATAAGCTCTGTTTTCACCAGCTGCAGCAGCTGCCCGCTGATTAGCAGGCAGTAATGAGGCAACTGACTCCAGCTGGGTGTTTGAGGAAGACAGGTCCTTTACTGACACGTTATTGTTTTCCAAATTATCTATAAATTCAGTCAGGAGTTCATCTTCACTTGAGAAGCCGTCACCTAACAGTAGCATTGAATCTTCATCCTCATTTTCAAATGCATCACAATTAAAAAGGGTTTTTCTGCACTCGCTATTATTGACTTCAGTCTCTGCAGGGAACTCAGAAAGAGGAGAGTAGGATATGGCATCATCAACCTTTTCAGGAGGAGGGTCATTTTCGAGAAAATCTTGTCCTCCATTATCTACCTTAATAGGCGTAGATGAAAACTCTGTTTTACCTTCTTGGGAAGCACTGATAGCCTTCTGGCTTTTGGTAGAAGACGACCAGCCTTTCTTTTTCTTAAAATCCTCTGGGCCAGGTGAGCGCAGAAACAGAAGTCCATTTGTAAGTTTAGACGGAGGTGTTCCAGTGATGTTATTTGGAGGGGATAAGATAGAAAAACTGACAACACTGTCCTGTGAAGTTTCTAAAGAAGACTCATCCACGTCGTTGTTTGTCAGTCCTTGGAGACAACTGAGGCTGGTCTCCCCGGTGGTTTTGGCCTGCTGTGACAGACTGAGGAGGGCCATGTCACTGTTTGCTCGACTATGGGCCAGGAGTGTGTGGTTGAATTTCTTGTAATGGTTTGGGATGGTGGAGGAGCACTGTAGACCTTTTGGACACTCTATATGAACAGAAAAAAAATTAGAGAGCAAAGTACGAATTTATAATAATTCAAAAGCACCTAAATTCAAAATTTGAATTCTGTATTTTGACAATACAGATATCCAGAAACTGTGAGGTGCTTTTTTTTAGTTTAGTTTGTTCCATTTATTTTTCAGGGATCATGTATAAAAACAGTAGTCCCACACTATTTGTAGTCTCTAGGAAGAAAAACAAACTAGTTATGCAATTAATAGAAGTGAAAAATACAATAAATACTAGATTCAATTGGAGTTCCCAACACTATTTTTAAATAAGCATTCCCGTAACTTTACACACCAGTTTACTTGTCATGGAAAGTACCACTCAGCAAATTGTTTAATATCTACTATGGCTCTCGAGGGAGCTTTCTAAAGAAAATAACACTGATTATGTTGTCATGGTTTTCTTGAATTGGGCTTAGGACTTTAAAATTTGAACAAAGAGCCTGTGTTACAGACTGGGGGCGTGGACTTTGAAAGACATGGGCATTTACCAGTCAGTGAGGATCTGATGCCATGTTCAAGTCATGTGGGAATTATCATAATTACCAGTTTCTGATTTGTAAATAATATTCTCCCCAACATCCAAGTTGTAATCCTGACTGGGAGAATCTGATTTTTAAAGAAAAAAATCTGATTCAAGTTTTCAAAATTCAAGTTTAATGGATATAGTACTATATTGTCAAAGTTAAATTACTTTTAATCCTCACATGACCAATTCTGCAATTATATACAGTTATCAGATGACAACTCAATAAGGTATGTCATAAGCATGGGAATCTATCCAAGTATTATGGAATGACTATGAAGAACATCTTGCAATGTGTGACATTTCAAAGTGAATTATCTATGTTATCAATAACATAAAATAATAAAAATCTTTTATCATATCCTCCACTGATAAAGATATGTGTGCACCTGAATGCAGAATAACAGGTGTATTTAAAAGAAGACCATAAATACAAACATATAAACAATTTGATGAGGGGGTTTCTGAAGTGGTTGTCATATGTTATGCTAATCAGATACTGTGAAAGAGCTTTTATTTAATAGGTATCAAGAGTATTACTCTACAGTTATATGAAGTATATGAGGATCTCTGTACCTTTGCATTTGTCCCTGGCGGTGTCAAGACACTCAGCAACATGCCATCTCTGAGTCTGTACGACCAAGATGGAAAAGGGCATCTGACACATAGGACAAAAGTCTCCAGAGGACGGTCCCTCTGCAGCACTATCTGTTTGGGTTGTCTCATGAGCAGGAGACAACTTTGAGGGTACAGTATGTGTCTCTGAGCTGCCATGTCCGTCTACATGAACACCAGTACTAAAATCTCCACTTTCAGCTGTCTTGACTTTTTCAGTCCCTTCAGGTGCCTTGTCTGAGAAAACAGTGTCTCTCTTGGAGGTTTTTCTTAAAGTACATCTTCTTTTAGTGACAGTTGTAACTGCAGGCGGTGGTTTCTGTCTCTTTTTCTTTTTCTTCTCAAGAGGTTTATACTCCCAGATGTCATTTTCAGAGTCGTCCTTTTGTGACATTTGGAGGACAAGAAAGCGTAACGTCC
This sequence comes from Seriola lalandi dorsalis, assembly GCF_002814215.2. Lineage (NCBI taxonomy): Eukaryota > Metazoa > Chordata > Actinopteri > Carangiformes > Carangidae > Seriola > Seriola lalandi. The sequence goes on from NW_019525354.1 coordinate 45,271, forward strand.
CTTATGTTACCCAACGACCTCTTCAAAACCCCAGATATTACACAAGAGTTGCTGTTTAATAACATCCCGCGGTTGCCGATATAATAAACTTTACAGTAGAATAATGACTACTGGTAGATTCCGTGATGTTGCCAGTATAAATGGCGATGCTGAAATAGTTTTTCATAATTAATAATTACAATATGGAGCTATTTTTCTTCTATACACACTGTGTGCTCCGGTAAAAGCATGTTAGCATCAGGTTAGCAGCTCGAGCACTTACCGCCACAGTGCAACAATGAATCTAGTAAAAACAGCTACAGAAACAAAGCAGCACTTTCCACAGATCTTGCAAAATTGACTTTCATATTAGCGTTAATTAAATGCAGGGACAATCAAAAAGGCTTTTAGTCATAGCCTTTTTTATGTCAATGATTTAAAATTCAGAAAAATCTTTCTAGTGAATTATATTTATGAATATTTTTAGTCGCATGAATCTACGTCGTGGATTTACCTAACAGGGTGGGTGTTGTTGGAAACATGGCGTCCCGGTGCAGCCTCTCTACTTTATTTCCTATCCAAAGTCAGCTGGATGTCGCCCTAGATGACGCCACGACGCCGCAGGAGAAAGAAAATTTGGTGCTTCAGTATTTGAAAGTACTAGACGAGAGAGACGACCTGAAGATACCTGATTTCCAGACAGGTTAGGCCATGTTTTAGCTCTATCTCGCTTAGCACTGTGTCTCACTGCATAGCAGCTGTTCGAGTTGAGTTTGCTATCAAGGCATGTCATGACATGACTCTCGGTGCCGGTTCTTTGGTTTCCCAACCCTAACCCTTTCTCTCCCATCAATCACACATGACCCCTCTGACTTATTTTGGGACCCTTTGGGAGGGGTCCGACCCCTCAATTGGGAATCGCTGGACTAGTTAAAACTAGCCTGAACTCAACCAGCAACAACTGCAAAACCCTCCTTATACATTGATGCATCAATGTTAACAATCTTTTAAATAATAATTAATCAAAGTACTTTTACTTTTCTACCTTTTGCTGATATCAGTAATGTGCTTTTACTTAAGTAAGATTTTAAATGCAGTGCTTTTAGTTGTAATAGTAGTATTTCTAAACTGTGGTATTGGTACTTTTACTAAAGTTAACCGTCTCGTTACATCTTCCAGCATTGGCAGCAAATACTGATTTCAGACGAAATGAAGAACTACAGTTTTGTGTTACAATCAGTATTATGTTGCATAATTAATAATCTACCAATCTATATAATGCATGAGAACACAGACTTTATATTTATTATATTTTTCTTACTCAGGGCTGTGCGACATACTCCATTGTACAACCATTATGTCTTCATAAATAAGGAGTTAAATGTATAAGAGGTGGTGAAAAATTTAACTTGCAGTACATAAAAATGTTTCAATGTAATACAGCCTTAGATAGCAGTGCCCAGGTTTTCCGGGAAAAACTTTGCCCCAGTTTTTGTCTCTCATTTATTATCATTACAAAATATTTGACTAAATTAAAACCACCGACTATGTAGTGTTTACACTACAGATTATGGTAGCATGTTTGCCATTACATAAAAAAAAAATAGCATCAACAGCATAAGAACTAGATCAATAATATAGCTGCTATAACTACACCAAATTAATGAAAAATTAGAAAAACATTATATTGATGTCAAATTATTCTCAGTAACAGTTAGGTACAAGATTCTGGTGTCAATTAGAGGTTTATTGACCAGATGATTCTGACAGGTTGGATCTATAGTTCGGGATGCAGCATGTTGGCAGTATCTCGACACACCAGTAGATGGGGATCTACAGTAGTACACCAAACAGCCTAATAAACAGGGTTTTATTGGACAATAACCTGGTCCTCCTATGAAACTGCAAAGTGAACACTGGTCTAAAACATTTGTTTTTTATATGTAGAGTACTTTAGGGTGACAAATTTCAGGATCTTCCTTGGCTCAACCTGAGGTTACCTGACGGCCAACAGGGCACAGCAGCAAAAAGGTGTTGCTTACCTTGATTACAGTGTGTGTTGAAAATTTTATAATTTCCAGAGCAGCAAAATGGTCAAAAGGCATTCATAGCTGTTACTACAGTTTGCTTTTTGTCACTATAACCGTGTTCTTAACCCATGCATTTCAGGATTTCCTTAAATTGACCTAGTTACTTCTCTTTCGATACCTTTGAAGATATGCAATATATAAATTTTCCTTAGTGCCATAATTTCCTTTTCACATTGGAATCAAACTAATAACAGCCCAGTTGAAGAAGAATAAGAAAGGGGTTGTGAGTAAAACAATTGCACATAGTACATGCACTAGGCACTGTGCACCAGGTGCAATCGCTCTCTTCCAACAGATAAAATCTTGGGACTTTGAAATCAAGAGAGCTACTTCTTTCTCCTACTCAGTCTGTGCTTGCATCATTCTTAAAGATGGAAATAAGAGAGATAACTCTTCAACTCTGTTATTTAACCTTAGTTTAACCAGGTCAAGTGCTACTGAGATTAAGAATCATTTTTCAAAGGAGGCATTGCAAAGCACCAACCGCACAAGTTACACAAAGAGTTTCAAACAGGCAATGTAAGATTCAGAGTGCATGTGAGGGAAGAGTGAAAAAACTTATCAGACACGAGCTGTAATTTATTTTGTGGTATTTGATAGCTTCATAACACTTCTAAAGCTGTGAGTATTTCAAAGTCAATGCTTTGATCAATCAAGTGGTCCAACTTTTTTTCCCCATGTGACATGAATGCTGTGTAAGGCTTGAGACAGATATAACCCTTAGGTATTTTGTGACTACTACCATTACCCTCCTAGGACCGTGATGGGCACCGTAAAGCGTCTGCCTACACCGTGACTAAACATAATTAATAAGATGACAGCGTCATTTTCCATTCTGTGATTCGCTCCAGGCTTGGAATGGCTGAACACGGAGGGGCCTCTGTCTTTGAACAAGGAGCTGGCTGGCAAAGTGGTGCTGTTGGACTTTTTCACTTACTGCTGCATCAACTGCATGCACATCCTGCCTGATCTGCACCAGCTCGAGAAGAAACACTCTGTTAAAGGTATGGACTTCAGGAGTTTATCTTGTAAATCAGCAGCCACCATGGCTGATCCTGAGGGAGTTGAGAGACTCCATGTAGGAAGGCTAACAATGCCAAGTCTCACCATTTCTAATTTAATTTAATTAACACAGAGAAGTATGTGAGTTGTGAGGAAATATTCAGTTTTACACCATAATAAACCTGTATGATTTGGAACAGTAGAACAATCCTAACTGTCCTTCTCAAAGACTTCACATCACCAAACAGTCAAAATTATGCAGACGCAAATCTTATAATGAATCATGTGTCAATGATTTAATTAGTTAAATTGGCGTACCTCATGTATGTCCTTTTATTTATTTAGTTGGAAACATTTTGCACGAGCTTAATTCATTTAGTGCATACTGTATGTATTGTAATTTCACCAGATAGCTGCGAAATCTGGGTAAAATTAAACTGTCGTGTGAATTTTAATCCTCCCCATTGTGAATTTCAAATACCCCCCCACCCCACTCCCATGTCAGTGGATTGGCTTTGATCTCTGAAAGACTGTGTCAGATTGAAATTAAGTTACAACACATTTTGCGTCTCATAGTAGAGCTTGCAGACTCTGTTTAATTATGAGAAACTGTGCCCGGTGTCTGTAAACGAAGAAATGATTGGTTCCTGTCCAGTAGTTAAATGTGAGCCAATTAAAAAAAAAAAGTATCTTCCTCTGGTGAGTTACCATTTCGTTTCCCAGCGTATTGAATGGATGGGAAATCAAAAATAAAGCACATAAAGTAGGTAAAACAAAATAATGACTTGTATAAGGTCTGAATGAAGTGATATTCCTCCCCTGCTAAATTATTAAATGTAGAAAGATGCCTCTGCCAGACTGCATTTTTTAAATATATTCATTGAAGTCAGTCTGAAGGTACACTGGGCCTTGCGAGAGGCAGAAGCCTGGCAGGCCTTACTGAGGGAACACAAATCCATTAGTACCTTATTATGTGTAGTGCTGCATCATGGGAAAGTGTAAGTTCACTGGGGCAGAAAAAGTGTCATACATCAACTTGTCCTCTTCTGTTCTATGAGTATGAAGGCTCTTATCTCAGCTGTGAAGAGACAGTGACTAAAAATATTTCCAAGCTGCAGTGTCAGTGAGTACGTTGGCCCCATAATTGTACCCTGCTGCAGCTCACTGTACGCTTCTCTGTATTGCCACTCCATGTAAAAGCACAGTCACATCCGAATGACTCTGGCATCCTGCTGGATCCTTCAAGGGATCATCTGAGGAAGCTTGAAATTCAGTTGTTAGCCAGGCGGGACCCAGAACACACACACTGCAGTGCCACCGCACATTATCATACTTGCCTTATCTTTGGCACTGCTATGGGTACATTCTGTTTGCTGCTCTGGCCAGTGAGGTGTGGGAGCCACCCTGTCCAGTCACTCCCACAGTCCACCCCGCCACCCACCCATCGTCACTACAATCTGTCCTGGTACTATACTGCTTGGCAGAGGCCATGGATGACGAAATTCACTGCAGGCCGTGTTGGGTTTGAAGGTTTGGAATTGTGTGCTTTTACTTCTGTTGAGGAAGTGTCCTGTGGGGTCCATTTATGGAGGACTGAGGGCTTTTATTTGCTTTATAGCCAACTGAAATAGCATGTGATGTTATGAGCCAAAAAAGGCATTATGAAATCTAAATTAAAATATAAGCTTTTCCTGTTTTCTGTGACAAAGTCAAGACAAACTAAATTCGAGTTAATGTATGCATCTTAATTATAGAAAATAAACAGATTTACAACTGTTTCTCTAAATTATGCATTTTTATGAGTTTTTCTCATTTCAAGGTCTTAGTGGTCAGGGGTCCAATTTTAATTTCTATTTTTAATGATTGTAGTTTCTGTACTAGTTTCAGACTGTGCCTCAATCCACTGTTTGGAATATGAACAAATAACATATATATTGGTAGATTTAAAAAAAAAAAAAAAGCACATTGTTGTCCTTTTTATAAAGAATACTCTGTCTTGACTCTCAATCGAGTAAAATGCATACAGAGTGTACAACAGAAACCTTATAAATTAAAGTGTGTCTTTACTTTCAAAGCAGTTGTTGTGAGCTTTCATTGTTTACCAATAAAAAGAATAGTGCATTTTTCTATATGGCTCACAGTGAAAGTGTTTGTTAAAAGGTTAACAGCTACAATAAGCAAATTCTAAATGGAAGTGATAAAAATAAAAACATTTATATATTATATAAATTATATTCTCTAGAAATCCCTTTATCAGCCGTCAAGCTTGGTTCCATGTGAATAAAGTATTGTCTGAATGACAAGTTAGCTGTGACATTTCTGTAGCTCCACCTGGGCTTCTTTTTTTTTTTTTTTTTTAAGTATTGTCAAGTTTTTTTTAATGAAGGAATGACATGGGTGCAAACGTGACTGTTTCAACAGAGAGTCCCACACTGATGGGGAAACAGGAAGGAAACTTATCAAGGTATCTGCTCTGTAAGGCCAGTACTGTCAGAGTGTTAGCACCACAAAAGGGTCTGTTCCAAAAAGGCATCAGAAACATGTATTTTCCACAGATTTAGGCCAGTCAGTTACATAACACTAATGAAATGAGAACCAGTCGCTCTCATTGTCTGTACAATAAGCATAGTGTTAGTGGACTTTGATGACTACTGAGAAATAACCGAGATAATCATTTAAAGCTTCGAGGCACTGAAATATTTCCAGGAACCTCACTGAGAGCTATGTGATATTATGTTTGAAGGGCATTTATCTAAGGAAGATATTTAAAAGGTTTTCAGTTGCAAATCACATGTTTCCCTCACTTCACCCAAGCATCTTAAACAGCTGCTGCATCCGTGTGTGTGTGTGTGTGTGTGTGTGTGTGTGTGTGTGTGTGTGTGTGTGTGTGTGTGTGTGTGTGTGTGTGTGTGTGTGTGTGTGTGTGTGTGTGTGTGTGTGTGTGTGTGCGTGTGTGCGTGCGTGCTTGCGTGTGGTGCTTGTGTCTTGTGTTAACTTGTTATTGATCAGGCTTATGCAAGTTGTTGACAACGTGATTTAGAGAGAAGATTTTACAGAGATATTCGTGGGGACAACTAGATGTTTGAACCATTTCTGTCTTTCATTACCGCCACTGAAACTGGGTGTTTTTGTGAAGGAATAAAGCTCAATAAGCAAAATCATGTCCTGAAAATTATTTAAAAAAAAAAAAAAAAAAAAAAAGGCATTTTTCATTCTGAGCAATGTTAATTCAAACCACTTACTGTTTTGTTATGTTTGGCTGTTCTGATTTTTTTTTTTCTGTCTCTCTATCTATTCAATCTGTTTCTCAGACGGACTGGTTATTGTTGGTGTACACTCTGCCAAATTCCCAAATGAAAAGGTAAGTGGTTTTTATTGCTCATCATTATTTTACCTTTGAGGACGCTTTTCTGGTCATTCTGGGAACACTGGTAAATTTGAATCTGATGCAAGACAATCAACCCGAACCACTTTCTCCCCACGCAGTATTAATCTGTAATGTTACACTGGTATACCAGCATGAGAATCTGATTTTGGCAGCTCAGATAGTAGTTGTCAATTTTTTTGTTTAAGACCAGAAAACATGTTTAAGATCTTCAGAAAGCACTGTCAGCCTGCCCTTTTTTTTTTTTTTTTGCACACAGTAACACATGACGTCAGAAAAAACCTGACACACACACTACTTCCCCTGCTTGTACTTCAAAACTGGAAAAAAGATGGACAAAAAGACTTTAAGGGAACATTTCCATCTAAGATCTGATTCTATTTATTTAAGATAAACATCATTTGAGTATTTTATTTTATTTTTGTGCTCCAGAATAACTGTAGGTATTCTCTGTCATGATGAAATGGTAACAGATTATATCCTTGCTTCTGTGCAGTTCTCAGAGTTCCCATTCCCACAGACTAGCTCTGAAGACAGAGGAACATGCATTCCTTCGTCTTATAAAAGAAATTCCACATTCTTACACAGAATATGAGTGTGTTGATTGGCTTCATTTTAAGGCTCAGACGTTCATTCAAAACATGATGATTTAGGCTAAACTGTAAGTTGTTGAAATGATGTGTTTAATAATTGATAAGTAGATGAACAGAAAAAGGAAACTCCAACTAATATGGTCATCGATTAATCATTTATTACAATTATCAAGCAAAAATGTCAATATTATGATTTTAGAATTACTGTTTTCTCACATTTTATGGATTTAATAATGGAGAACCTCTTTGTCACATTGATTGATTGATTGATTGATTGATTGATTGATTAATTATAAACACAATTTATTAATGAATACTTCACTGGTCCTCTTTGTTTTTCCCCCAACCCTTCAAAGGTCCTCGCCAATGTTCGCAGCGCTGTTCTCCGCTACGACATCTGCCACCCAGTGGTCAACGACGGCGAGGCGCGCCTCTGGCATGAACTGGAGGTGTCCTGCTGGCCCACGCTGGTCCTGCTCGGACCACGTGGCAACCTTCTCTTCTCCCTGGTGGGCGAAGGCCACCATGACAGGATGATGCTTTTTACTGACAGCGCCCTCCGTCACTACAGGGAGCAGGGCCTGCTGAAGCCTCACTCGGTGGGGATCAAGCTGTACAGAGACTCCCTGCCACCCAGCATCCTGTCTTTTCCTGGGAAGGTGGCCATAGACAACAGCAAGAAAACACTGGCCATAGCAGATACTGGGCACCACCGGATTCTGGTGGTGTCCTCTACCGGTCAGCTGTCGCATGTCATAGGAGGTAAGAAGTGGGATACAGGATAGAGATACAGTCTCTTGAGGTTGGCATTAAATCCTCACACCTCCGCCCTATGCTATTTTGAAAGAAGGGACATTAATCTTTGTGATAATGTTCTAATTTAAATGAGTTGTGGATAAAAATGAAATGTTGTTCTTGCTTTGTAAATAATAAGAATTCGTACAACTTACACAACACAAATTTCAGCAATATTGATATATTTAGATTACTCACATGCCTCAACAACCCTCAGAGGAGCCACATGGTTGTCTGTGTTGTCCCCAGACCAGCAGAGAGGTTGGCAGCAGCAGGGACTGGTACACTCTGGGAACTTGGCACTGACCTAAGTGTGGACAAAATGAGGGAGAAAAAAAAGGATTTGTTATATTTTTGTGGGCTGATCTCATCCTTATACATACATATTATTTATATGGGCATAAGAAATTTGGATCAGAAGGTTATGTCTTCCATTTAACAAATTTGTTACATACAGTATAAGCACATTATATTAGATGAACCACAGTCATAAATTTAAGTAATTGATCATTGATCCATTTATAGAAATGAAAGATCACCTGTGCTCCAGTTGTAAATGGGCAAGTACGCCTGTACATATCCTTTGTATAAGTAAAAGTCATCCATCAACTCTTTTTTTTTTTTTTTTTTTTTTTCTAGTAAAAGTTTAAGCAGGGAAGATAAAATTCAACTCTTGTGTCAACTGAAAGATAAAGTAATTTCTCAAATAGAATGTGAGAACAATTAAAGCACCTGTTTCTTCCTTTCACTATTAAAGACTTAGTTCATTCGCTGGGTACCACAGATGTTTAGTTGCATAGAAAACAAATGTTAAATAACTCAACATGTCAAGTCTGAAGACTAATTTCCCCCCAAAACTCATTTATGGCAGCCCAGCAGAGATGATGACAGAGAAAATTTAGAGAGAGACATAAACACTGTCAATTTGTCATTGGAGATACAAGGTATCCATCGTGTGCTGGCATTATGCTTTTCTTGGCAAAAGTTTTCAAAAGGTGGAAATTCTATAAGGAAGGTAATGTAATCCAAATGGCACCATCTTAATGTCCATGGTTTCGTCACATCTGTCGCAGGACCTGAAAGTGGGAGGCACGACGGCGACCTGTCTGAGGCTTCCTTTAACTCCCCTCAGGGTGTGGCCATAAAAGGAGACACGGTATACGTGGCTGACACAGAAAACCACCTGGTCCGAAAGGTAGAATCCACCACTGTCTCTTTAAAATATCTGCATATCTGTTTCTCTCAGTGAATGTCTTTACATTTATGACTGTCTGTTTGTGTTTGCGTGTCTTGGTGTTAGATTGACCTTTTAGAGGGAAGAGTCAGCACTCTAGCTGGCATAGGAGTTCAAGGCACAGACAAAGAGGGTGGGGCCATGGGACCTCAGCAGCCAATCAGCTCTCCTTGGGATGTGACTCTCGGCACCGCCGGTGAGTTTCGTGGCCCAAACCCGGAACTCGAAGGGCAACATTTAACAACATTTTATTGTCTTTCCCCCTTTGCGCCTCACCGCCTAACCCCAAACCTAACCCCTCCCCTCTGTCAGATTGCTTGGCTGTTGTTGGGTCTCGCTGAGTTCAGGCAGATTGAGGTGACAGTGGTGGAAAGAAAACAGGAAGAGGCACATTTCACCCCCCTTGAAGAGATTGTGGTGTGAGTTCTGGTGGGATCACAACTTCAGAGACATTGTTTCCACCTTGCACATTTAGTGCAATTAGAGAAAAATATACACACACACAGATACTACACATCAAAATGTTCTTGAACAAAACAAAATGGCATCACATACACAAATTATGTAGCTTCTAACCTTTAAATGATTCACCTTCAAAACACTTCTGCTTAAAGTGGACGTCCTGAGCTGCAATAGAAAACAAGCTACTTTTAAAAAGCAGCCCTTCATAAGCGATTTTACAGGACAGATTGGAAGCAAGTAGCCATTAACGTCTGAGTTGTTCACTTTTCAGACAGTCTTCCTGAACATGATCGTGAATAGAATAGATATCAGGGATCCACAGAGGTGGATAGACAATTGAAGGGGTAATTATGATATTGGAAGATACTTTCTAAAACTGGGATCTAATTTATGGGGGGTACTCAATAAGCCTCTTTAGCAAATTCCTCATCTACCTCAACTTTCTGATGAGGTCTTTCATATTCTCACAAAGTAATCTAAGACCTCTGCTTCAAGCTCACCTCAGTCCCCCTTAACACCTTGCTTTTATTATTTTGCCTTGGGCATTCAGAGTTCCTTTATTATTGATCTTTTTTTAATATTTGTCACACAGTGATTTTTTTTTATTTTTTAATCTAAGTCGAAAGCTTTTTTAAACCGTATCTTTTAAATCTCTCAGACCTTTTATCTCCAAATGATACAAATGTCTTGTGTTGCCATCAAGCCTCGTTATCAGTGAGCATTCAGACTGCAGACTTAAAATCAGTCAACAAAGAATTGTAGTCATGTACAGAGATGCCATACCGGCAGATCCCTCAGACACACTCATATATACACCTTTCAATCGGTTCTGTCTATTGTTGCTTCATTTGGCAGAATTGTTTTGCTCTCCAGGTAGGCCTGGTATCATTTGTAAATATTGAATTGTATTAATTTCTCTGCGTTCCCCTTAAAACAAGCCATTTTAAGTGAGTTAGTTATTTGTTCAAAATGTATTATGTCAATATATATTACTTACAGTGATAAAGGATTTCAGAAAACATTATTATATATATATATATTATATAGATTATTGTCATCTGTTTTTCTTACAGCTATGATGCATCAGGTTAACATTGTTTACTTTTAGGTGGTTAAGTGCCTCTTCAAGCCGGAGATGTTGCAAGAGCTGGCGGTTGTATGTGAAGTAAACTTTAAGCATGTGTCGTACTGTCTTTGTGACATTCTGTACCAACTTAGAGCAAACAAAAGATGGCGGTTGGACTGGGTTGTTTATCTGCCTGTAGCGAGCACTGTACTCATCAGCAGGTCCTGTTTACATTTTGGAGTTTGATTGATCACAGTCATGTGGTCATTTTTTTTTTGTTTTTTTTTTGCCATTAGCACCATTATTTAGTAGTTGTACCCAGCCTGGAAGCAAGAGGTAATCAGTCTTAGGTTACATTTCCTGCACAGGCTGACGGATGACACAACCTGCTGCTTTGGAACGTCACCACATGGTCTGAGGATGTGGCATCAGACCTTTAACCCCACTAACATTGTCCTTTGAGAGTACATGCAAACATTCATTGCATATTCATGATTTATTCAACATGGGTATGAATAATTAAATTGACCAAATCACAAGGAGGCTGCACCTTTTGAACTCTAAAGTGCTACAGTGTCATCGCTGCTGTTGGTGAGTCCGGTGCCGCAGATGTCAAATGTTCCTGACAGTCGCCCAGATGTGATCAAGAAGGGCAGAGCTATGCGCTGCATTAAAAATACAACTGAGAAGCTGCGTGTCTGTGAGGGTTGTGTGTCCATTATGATGGCAGTGTTGTCTCGAGCTGCGTGCGTCTGAGGTGGCATGTGTGCTTTGTCAGACAGGGTGCTGTCATTTAAACCTGTATAGCTGCATCTGTGAATTATGAATGAATTAATGAATTTTTTATTTCGGTTATAAGAAAATCATATTAGTAACTCCTGGATGATTGAGGCCGACGCACACTTCCTGGTTCTAAACTCACAGTGTGGTTTTTCTTGTGTGTGTGTGTGCGCTTACATATGTGCATTTCATTTGCATGTGTAGGTGGCGTTAAAGATAACGTGCTGTGGATAGCCATGGCAGGGACCCACCAGATCTGGGCTTTGTTCCTAGAAGATGGGACTCTGCCCAAAGGGAGGTGAGAGACTGATACATGACCACCATGGCCACCTGGCAAGAAAAGCCAAGCATAAAAAGAATGAAGAGCAAATGAAGAAATCTTCCCACTCACCCACATAACTTGTTTTATATATGTGTGGCTGGCCCTATCACAGGAAATCAATGAAATGATGTAATAATATGTCCAGGTTAACCACAAACATAAATTTCCAGCCGAGGGGATCTCCAACTTGAGAAATAATCTAAGTTTTGCATCATCAAAGAAGCCATGTCTATGAAGAATGAAAAGATTCCCCACCAATTTGAACTCTACATGTGCAGCAATGCATTTGCAGTGTTTTGTCTTTTATCTTCTATTCAACAACATAAACAGTGAGTCCAAGGCGGGGACATGCGTGCGATGGGCAGGCAGCGGCAACGAGGAGAACCGAAACAACGCCTACCCACACAAGGCCGGCTTTGCTCAGCCTTCAGGTCTGGCTTTAGCCCCGGAGGAGCCGTGGAGATGCCTGTACGTGGCCGATAGTGAGAGCAGCACCATCCGCACGCTCGCACTGAAGGATGGAGGCGTCAAACTGCTGGTCGGCGGAGAGAGAGATCCAATGGTGGGTGTACAACAGTTGATGGATAGGTGTCTAGGTGATGGATGAATTTATTACTCTATGGATGGATTTTTTTTTTTTTTTTTTTACTACATACCTTTTAATTCATTTCTTTACATTAGGATGGTCAAGTGGTTTATAAAAATTACTTTTGAAAAAAACAGCCACAGAGCAAAGGGGGATCCCATGTGGCTTTAAGTGAGCTTCCATCTTTGTTTAATTTAAGTGGGTTCATAAATTCTCTCATCCTTAGTAAATGTGGGGTTATTTTTTTGTCCATTTTAGTGTTGTTTTTATTAATAGTAAAGGCAATACAATGAACAGTAGTTTGAACAGAAGTTGGAGGAAATTAAAAGTCCGTTCCCAAAGCAGATTTGAAAAACCTTCAATTTCCAGACACAGAAAACAATCGCACACTACTTCAGACTCTTGGACATGACAAGTTTTCGAGGCCATTTCTCTATAGATAGAAAATATTGATTTAAAAAGAAATATGCCATAAATAAACACAGCCTCCCTTGTTTGTTGCTGATGCAAAGTCTGAAAAACAATTTTTGGTAGTACTTTCATGTCCGCACAGCCGCTATGCTGGGGTTTTATTCCTGCTACTTTGGTGTATTTTTGGAAAGTCCCGAGAGCTCTAAAGCTTGTAGTCACCCATGAGAATAGAGAGTAATTAACTAGCGAGTCATATACAGTTTATTCAACATGGCGGTGAGCCAGCAAAAAACATTAATATGCTCTATGGTCTACTGCCTGTAGACATTTTAGCCATTTAATTGAGACAATGAAACATTAAACCTTAAACGGGATTAAAGCTTTTACGAGTTAATGCGCATCTGATGTCTGAACTTTTAACGGTACTACATTCGCACACTCGACAAATTTTTGTAGTTGCACCTCGGTTGTAGGACGGACTCAACAAACAAGATGTAACGTGTTGATTAGTGAGCTTTAGAGGTTCTGGTAGGCGGATGTTGCTACCCTTTGACAGCGGCAGGCTAGCTGTTTCCCCCTGCTTCGAGTCTTTTTTGCCGAGTTAAGCTACCTGGCCGCTGGCTACAGCTTCATATTCCACCAACACTCATGAGAGTTGTTTTGATCTCTTCATCTAACATTTGACAAGAAAGCAAATGAGCCTATTTCCCAAAATGTCAAGCTATTCCTGTAAGCCCTTTGATTTATTTTTTCTCATCACAGTTTTTTTGTTTAAAGCCTATATGCATTTTAAAATGCCTGTATTTTTCAAAGTAAAATCTCAAAGTGAGAAAATCAGGAACAGAAGGCATCTGTGTTTCCCATAGTTCCACCAAAAGCATTTTTTTCCTTTCCCTTCTTCAGCCTTAGTTTGAGCGCTTCCATTGAACTATAGAGAGATTTTACATTTCTGCTGCGTCACAGTCAGGAACAGAGGGCACACTCCTGCAGTGAAGGTGAACACCTGAGCGCATGTAAAACCCACTGGTGTTTGGAACAAACTCCACTGATGCAGAAACAGATTTTTTCCCAAAGATTAGTTTCTATTGTAGCCGCCATTGTCGAGTGAATGCAGCAACTGTGGAGAGGGAGTGGGCCGCAGAGAATCATGAGACTTTTGTTTATTGATTTTAGTGATACAGCGTGAAAAGCTATTTATTTCAATTCAGCCCAAGTTCTCACCAACTGGTTGTTGATTGGCTGTAATTGTAATTTGTCTGTTTGGGATCAGGTTAGCCTGAAACAATCTGTTGCACTAAAAATCTGTTTTCACTCGCTTATTATCATTTGCAGAAAAAAAAAATTTCTATGAGGAATCACCTTTTAAAAACAATTTCTTTCACATAATTTGAAAATGTTCCCCTTTGTGATATTTTAATGACATTTATCATTATTTTACTTTTCTGCAAAAGAATGACTCATCCAACTATTTTTGTCACAGTAGCTATGGCAATTTAAAGATATTGTCTTCTTCCTGGTGTTTCTTACAAATGTGGCCTAATATTTCTTGTAACTGTTCTTGTATGAATTATTCAGAAACCCCCAAGATAATGAAGCCAACTTTGCTTTCATGTTTTCATTCCAAGTATTCCTCTCATAGAAACTCATCGTTTATAGTGTATAGAAAAGGCTTCATCATGTATTTTAAAATGAAAGTCCTTTATCTTGGTAAAATTACTCCCTTTCTTTTCAAATATGAACATGTCTTAAGTTTGGTTATAGGCGGTTCACAAGTTTAGATTGGTTGTCCTGTACTTTGACCCACGTTGAGCTTAAACATGGGTCACAAGTTGCAGCTCGGGCTTTTGTATGTTTTTATATCTTTCATTTGATCTCATCTGAACGTTTTATCCTCTTTGAACCAGAACCTCTTTGCTTTCGGGGATTTAGACGGGAAAGGGGTGGACGCCAAGCTGCAGCATCCTCTCGGTGTTTCCTGGGCTCCTGAACAAAGCCTGCTCTATGTGGCTGACTCCTACAACCACAAGGTAAGTGTTGCATGTCACAAGGCTGTTGTTCAAAGCTGTATTGTGCTCACAATTGATACTTCTGTCGTCATAACAGGTTCCTTTAAGTCGATGAGTGGCTACACAAAGCTTGTCTCTCCTTTTGATCTTATACCATACAGGGAACATAAAGGGCTTGACCTTTTTCTTTTTTATTTAATAACCTTGGTTTTGTTTTTTTGTTTGATGGTGTCTATTTGCCTGTGTGATTCAGATCAAGGTGGTGGATCCAAAGACAAAGCAGTGTAGCACATTAGCAGGGACAGGAGAGGCTGGAGATAGTCTGGGTCCTGAATTTAACAAATCCTGCTTCAACGAACCTGGAGGGATCTGTGTCGGCGACAACGGGAAGCTTCTTTATGTGGCAGATACCAACAACCACCAAGTGAAAATGCTGGACCTCGACTCCAAGACTGTCTCACTGGTTAGACCTGTGTGTGTGTGTGTGTGTGTGTGTGTGTGTGTGTGTGTGTGTGTGTGTGTGTGTGTGTGTGTGTGTGTGTGTGAGAAAATCTTGCTTCCAACCTTGAGAAAGTAGGCCACTTAACATTTTGTCCACGTGTGTGTAATTAATCTGCCCTGAAACTCTTCTTGTACTAGAAGAGTTTGAATAAAAGGTTACAAAGAAAGGACACTGTAAGTCTCAACAGCTTTCTCCTTGCTCCTCTTTAATGTAAACACCCACATTTCTCTCCTCTCCAGTTCCCTATATCCATGGACTGCACAGACTCAGTACCCACAAAGCCTTCGGCTCCTGCCAAAGCCCCCACGCTGCCTAAATCAGCTGTCAGGAAAGCAATGCCACCAGTAGCAGCGTCTGCGGGCCAGACTCTCATCCTGTCACTCACACTGTCCCTTCCAGAAGGAAGCAAACTCACTGAAGAAGCTCCCAGCTGCTGGGCTCTGTCAGCTGAGGGTGAGACAAAGTTCAGTCATTGTTGCAAATGTTACGTTTGAAAACGTTTTTGTTCAGGTTCATCCTAGAGGTACATTTGACTTCATACACGTGAAAGGCATCGCGAGTGTCAGCTACGCCTCACGCTGTTACTGCTACATTTCCCGTTGTCGTTTTCCGTTTAAACTGATCTCATTGGCAATTGGTAATCATTGGTAATTGTTTTTTTTAAATAACATGTCTTTGATTTCATACGAGGGAAATCAAGCCGCTGACTGCTAATTTTACTGGCTAAAATAAGCGTCTCGGCATATTCTATTGTAGCTAGCTAAGTTAGCTAGTTATAAATCATTAGCTCCACGAGTTGGTTGAAAACTAACAGCTAACTCATTTTGAGACAAGAACTCTGCGTTATGGCTACGTACATGACATCATGCTAAAACATTGAGGCTATCCGTGCAGAAGGCATGGAAATAAAGGAGACCATTGTTTTTATGTTGCAATGCAAAGCTTAGCTCTAGTATTACCGACAGAACAGTATGACAACGGAAAATGTATAAGATAGGCAGACATGCTAATTTTTGTAGCTTATGTTAGGTAAAAAAAAAGGAAAAAAAGAATCACTTTTGCTACAGCCCCCATGCACATCACTTCAACATGTGGACAAACCCAGAGCTAGACAGAGCTGCTGTGCTTCTCTGGGTTGCTAGGCAATGATTGGACAGTCACTGTTCCCGAGGACGGCTTTGTTAACAGTTCATTCTGAAAAGACAGCAGTATTTGACAAATACCTGCTGGAAAAAGTTTATTGAAGAAAAGTGGAGGGGATTTAAGTAAGAGGACAGTCGAGGAAGTAACAGACAAATCCCGTTTCCACACTTCAGAAGTTGGCCACTCTTGTGGAAATGCATTTGTCTCTGCAGTTGCCAAAACTCATGCTAAGCAAGGCATGTTTAAACCATATCGCTATTATTTTCACTAATTTTCCCTCCAAAAAAGAAAAAAAGGTTTTAATTGTCTGCTTTGTTGAAATTATTTCTCCCTGTGAACCTGTGAGGGAGTCAGAGTTGCGACCCAAGCTTGTTCTCTATGTTTATAATGACCCTATTCTGGATGTGAGCCACTCAACCTCTCCTACTATGCTTTATTTAGGTCTGTGATCCATGATTCTGTCAAAAAAAATGGAAGTGAATGATGCTTAACCTTCATGTCCTTCTCACTGTACAACAAGCAGATCCTCACTCTGCCGGCCCACACCTGAGATTTTTAGTTCTCTGTTGAGGGATGGAAAAACACATAATTCAGCGTCTCTTTTAAAGCACCAGTGACCTTATACATGGCATGCAAGATTTTAATATATGATTTTTACTGCTACATACTATAGGAAGGCTTTCTCCAGTGTTCTCAGTTTGTAATCAGCAGTAGTCTGACCCTAGGATCAAGTGTGAAGTGATTTGAGATATCATGTTAGTGATGGTTGATGGTCTGTTCATTAGGTTTGGAACAAAAGTGTTTCCATCATTCTGAGCGATGCAGCATGCAGTCAGCGATACCAGCAGGCTATTTTTAGAACGTTCGATAAGACGACATGCCTTGGTTCACATAATTAGCTACCAGGCTATGTTACGTGATCCTCCGCTGTCCGATTATACCCAGTCTAGACTTATGCCGATCAGATCAGTGCAGAGGCAGGAATTTTAATGGATCAAGTTAGAAGTGCACGCCAGATCTAAATTGTTTTTTAGTGGCTTTTTTAGAAATGGCTTCCCTGGGATTTCACGTTAGGCACCAGCTTCATTAATCACCACTGGCATGGATTTGACGGTCTCCCTGGCATAATAATATTTTCTCACAGTTGAAGCTCGAGCCATTTCTTTTCCACTTTGATTTATCTTTCAGTGCTCACGTCTCTTTAGATGAGTATTTGTTTCTAAAAATATCTCCTTTGTTTCAGAAAATTCATGTCCTCGCTCTTACTTCATCTGATTCAGTGAGGTTACGTGGTTTTGTGGTAATATATTAGCGGACTCCATTTAGCAGTTCTGTGCATTGCTCAGGCTCGAGCCAGTCAAGTTCACAGGGTGCACATTGTTGCGCTCAACAATAAATTTAGATGTCAGCCAGACATTTTCATACAAACAGTCTTTTGGAAGGCTGTGAATGAACTGGTTCTTGCTTTTTGTGAATCACCTCCTTGCAAGAATATTAGTATTATTTACCGTTGGTGTCCAGGCAAGGCATTTACTTGTTTCTGTATTAACCAGAGTAATTCAGACTATTGATTTTTTTTTTCTATTTCCTGTTTTTCACAGGTAACGAGTGGCTGCTTGACAATAAGGTGGTTACCGGTGACATTTTGGATCTGTCGAAGCCCCTCTCCATCTCAACCAAACTTCCAGCTGTTGTGAAGGAACCAAACAGCAATCCGAGCCTCACTTTGGGGGTATGGGTGTACTACTGTACGAAAGCAGGTAACACCTGTACGATGAGAGCAGCTGCCTTCACTCAGCCTCTTCAAATAAGTGCCAATCAAGGTGGGAAAGAGATCACTGTGGCGCTGACTCATGCCTTCTGAAACCGCTTACTCGTCTTTGTCAAAACAGCCTAAGAATTCACACTTTGTGCTGTTGCGATGTCAGTTTAACTTCGGGTCTCTTGTTCATAGTTCTGGAAGAAGGAAAGAAAACAGATTGTTTCTGAAGGGGCTGTCAACTTTTGACAAAAATGCATTTCACACAAACCTGATTTTCAGTAGAATTTCATTTCAAACTACTC
Organism: Seriola lalandi dorsalis; assembly: GCF_002814215.2. Classification (NCBI taxonomy): domain Eukaryota; kingdom Metazoa; phylum Chordata; class Actinopteri; order Carangiformes; family Carangidae; genus Seriola; species Seriola lalandi. The sequence goes on from NW_019525354.1 coordinate 63,691, forward strand.
AGAAGCCGTCTCTACAGAACATAATGCATCAGTGCTGTAATGTCCTTGACCATGCGTGACATTTATTGATAGGAATGCAAACAGATACATCCACAGGCATCTTATAAAGGTGGTACAGCAAACACAGCAGCAGCCTAAAGATCTATATAGTAATATATATATATACAAAGTCCCAAGGACAGGTTGTACCAGCTAAATGTAAGAAAACTGTCTCCTTTAGAAATTGCTGTTTTATAGATGAAAAAGTTCACCTCAAAGACACTTTCTTGTACTAAATGTACACTGAAAATAAAAGCAACTCTGCAGATTTAATGAGAAACTAAGAAATTATGATGATCTAACTGGCAGCTGGTGATGATGGTGTCAGTGATGGACAGACCAATACCCAGGGTTTCTGTCTTTTAACACTCTGGAGGATTTAAAGCTCTTTCAGATATTAAAAGTAAAAGCCGAAGCCTCCGATTAGCCTCACGTTTTCACCTGAACCAGCAGATGTGAATTTCAAAGACACAAAAAAAATTATTGGAAGCTTTCTGTTTGTGTTTGAAACCATTTCTCTCAAGAATTGTTAAAGACCTTTTTTTCTTTCAGTCCCAGGAGTAATTATATAGTAGGAATAAAAAAAAAGAAAAAAAAAAGAGAGAGAGACATTTTATTGGAGCTGATATTTGATTCAGAGTTGGAGAAAGACGTTTTGTTCTGCCTTTGCTCGCCCAAGCATTTCTTTTGAATGCTAATAACGAGTTACGGCCATTTATCTATGCAGAGACTCGCATTTTTTATTATCATTAATATATTAAAGATGTCCAGCAACAGAGTATTAATTCACATCTTTACTTCATGCTTTTTTTTTTAATAATATATTTCAGTGTTTATGTGTGCGGTTTCTTTAGTTTACAGCCACCCATCTTTAACGGTGGCTTCAGGCGCCTCAATCAATCTTTCATAAATATTTGTCTACATATGAGTATGAGTACCCTTATGTTGTTTACAGAGTTCATAGTCTCTTAAAGGTTGCACTCATAGCTTAAAGCTTTGTTCTGTGTATGCGCTCTCTGTATGGCTGAACATTCATTCACTCAACATTCATTATGTTTATTCAGGACACAAGGAGCCCTTTTGATTCAGATCATAAAATGTAGCTGTTGTGTAAGTGATGAATAAAGTGCCTGTGCCTTTTGATAACCGACCTCTTGAACTGATAACGGCGAATGACTACTGCTTGCTATGCGCACGGAGGGATATTGTATTAAGAAAGTCTTATTAAAATCTCTCTATCAAGCATCATCACTCCTCTACAAAGGGAACATAATATGAAATAGATTCTCTAATGATGAGACACTGTAATACGTTGTGTATTTTGTTGTGTAATATTATATGATAATATGGAAGTTGTTATTGTCATTTTCCCTTATTGGTTTTCAAAGTTATGAGCTGTCGTCAGAACTGGGCCGGAGAGTGTTTTGATGATCATCGCTGTCATCATGTCTTATAACGTAATTGTGCTTGTCAGACTGTTTTTATTTGGTTTGGATCGCTTGGCCCAAGTGCCTTGGAAACGCGGCGTTACTGTATGAATGGTGTGGACCGATGACACTTTGACTGTATCAGAAGCAATAACAACATATTTGTGTTTTATTCCCACATTTTTTTTTCTTTTTCTTTTTCCAATGAACAGCAAATGTCTTGCCAGTGTGTCTTCTCTGCTCTGTGCTCCCTCTGGCATCTTTTTTAATGAGCAGTAATGAGCTTGAGTGGCGGCCGGTGGGCATTAAGTTCCTGATTGTGTTTTCTAGCTCTCACTTGTTTTCTTCTTACTGTAACGCCTTTTCAGGCACATATTGGCATGCTTTTGTCTTCAAGGGTACCTAGTTAATCCATCTTCTTTTAAATGCTGCACTTTAAAGATTCAGCAAAGCAAGAAAAAAAACTAATAAAACATTTTATATATTCTGGTTTGTATGTCTGCAGTGAGAAGAAGGTGGGGTTTCACACAAAGAGCTTTTCTTTAAAATTCTTCTCATCAATCTCATATTCCTCTTTACATATTTCCAGCCTTTATGATTCAGGTCACTTCGCAGAACTACAATTAATGCATTAATAAATTGAAAGACTAAAGCTCCGCTATGTGAGATATTATCAAAAGCTTCACTAATGAGCTTGCTCCCTCATAAATCTGTTACAGAGCCAGGTTATGTGTGAGCTGACCTCAGATGACAGACTTCCTGTTCACAACATGCAGTAAATCCCTCCCATTTGTCTCACTCTCGGGCCAAGAAATAGTGTAAATGTCTCAATTGCAAACAATAGTTTAAGATTTGGCCCAAGCAGCATGTAAAATATCACAGTAAAACACAAAAACACACAAATAGTCACACACTAGGAGGTGGCATCACGGATCTGTCAACGCACCTTTGATGATAAAGGACAATACACTTATTTTATGGTACAATACACCTAAAAGATAAAGCTGGTGCTGCCCTATATTTTTCCCTTGAAAAGACCAAAACCAGCATTGTGTTATAGTCCATCTCTCAATGCTGCCTGACTTCACTTCACCCTGTCTGTGACACTCGGCCCCAAATCCAGTCCTGTCTACTGAAGACACGCATCTTTAAAAACATGTAACAAATATACAGTTTTATTTATATAAAAAAGCTGTTATATGTGATTATTTTCCAAAGCAGTTGGTTTTAAGCGGATGTTACTTAAACAGGAGTTAAACTGTGCATTTGTTGGAGCTAACAGGATGGTTATATGTGATTGCCTTAAAGATAAACTACAATCCCCATGTTGTGTGTATATATATATATATATATATATATATATATATATATATATACCGCAAATATGGAAGTCTAAAAAAGATAACACAAATATATTTTTAGTGTCCAAATATAACTATAAAGAATAACAGATGAGGTTATGTAAATGCCATTAGACACAGCAGAATGACCCGGAGAAACACAGAGGCTACACTATCATGTAGAACAGGATCAGCCATTGACAATCAAGGAAGTCACTATAAAGATTTACATCCCATATCAGTGCGGTCATAAATTATAGCACAACATATTTCAAACTCATCATTAAAGCCCTTCGACTGTGAGGAGTCCAGGTTAAGTTATCATGTGGATAAATTTTGAAACATTATTAAACACATGAAAAATGTTTATCATTATGTATGAGAGGATGAATGTGGCAACGAATGAGATACTTACTTTAAAAAAAAAAAAAAAAAAAAATCATAATGAAGAGGAAGGACAGAGCAGAAGAGGAGATATGACTCGCTCTCCCTTCTCCTCCACCACCTCTCTCCCTCCACTTTTGTACCGCTGCCTTCTGCCTTATCCGTTCATCCCCCCCTCGGCCACTTCCCTCGCCGTCGCCCTGACAGCATCATTAACCCCCATGTGATTCTGGCTGCTGGGGGCTACGCATACACACACACACATGTACGCACATACATCAACACAGGAAGTATACCAACACATTTACAGTCATAAAATACTGAAAGTTTTTTCACAATCACAAGTCAGGTGGTGTCACCGGGAGCTGGGCAGTGGCACAACTTCCTTTGGCTGCTATGTGACGGCCTATATGGTGATATAACATGTTCAACCAAATATTAATTTAAAAGTAGGCAAATCCCTCAAGTAAGCCAAGAGGATTTTTGAATCTGAGTGATTAGATAAGAGTCTCCACAAGCACACAGCTCCTTTCAGCAGCACAAAAAAAGGCTTTTAAAAGCTTTCTCGAGGGCTTGTAAATCCTGCGCCTCTTATGACACTCATATGATGCATGAAGCTGACACTGGTTAATTGTTAGCGACCTCTCTAAATTAATTGCTCATTCAAGATGACTGGTTTAATTGTGACTGAAGTTATGAAATGATTTTGGCGGGGTTGTTTGGCTGAAAGATGAAAACCATAAGAAGGTTTAGTGAGGGAGAAAGTCACAGTTTTGTTTTTTTTTTGCACGCTTTTAGTTGCAAAAACATTTATTGTCTCGTCACTCTGGCTGAGTGGGCTCCATTAAGATCATGTCACTGTTAAGTTAAATATATTATTTCCATATTTTTAGTCCGTGTGACAGCGCAAGGAGGAATGCTAACTGAAAATTAGTTATGTGTCACCTGAACACATCATACCAGTTTGTCTCCTTTTGCTGCTCACCGTCATTCCCTCCTCCGCTGAGAGGCTCAAGCCCAAGACACCGCTTCAGAATCAACTTTGACCTTTGACCCGTGTCGGTGTTGGCACTTTAAGGTCAAGCTGCTAGGTCAAGTTGAACCTGCTATACTTCCCTTTATTCCAGCATAGAAATCCTGCATGATGGATATGTGGGAGGTAGCTGCTGCTCAGTGGTCAAGAGCACTTTGGTCAGCTTATTCATGTGAAAGTGAGGGATCAACTGCACCAAAAAATATGGAAAGTTGAATTACCACAAAAAAGTGTAAACGCTATAAATGTAGCCTTTAAAGAGACACCAGCAAAGTTCAAAAGCTTTCTGAAGAGTTTGAGGACATTGTTTCTTTTTTAAAAATGAAATTTGGTCAACATCCTAAAGGGTCACTTCACCCAAATCATGTCTAAATTTATTTTTAAGACATCTTTCTCTGAGATTTCTGCAGCAGAGTGAAGGTGAATAGGAATTTAATTTGAGATGCTCACAGCACTTAGACAGACACTTTAAATATTCAGCAGCAGCACCACATCTGTCCATGTTACTCTGGATGATTATTCCACACTCGGTGAGTAGAAAAGGCAGGTGTCTCAAAAACCTGCACGGGCACATTAATACCAGAACTCGCAATCAACGTGTCTAGGTAGCACTAGATGTAACAATGGCCAGGATTTTTGGAAATACTGTGAGTGCAAATCCTCCCACAGCAGAGAAAGCTTTCTAGATTGATTTCCTGCAGACTCTCACACCTAATCGTTTTAGATGAGAGTTTTTCCTTGACCTGTTCACAGGGAAACTCTGCATTGGGTGTTTGTTTCCTGGTGCTGCTAGTGTGAATTTTTAAGTGCTCTTCCGGCTGCCATTGGTTGTTATGACAGGTGTCTCTTGTTGACTAATCAGTCTAATTCTTATGTTTTACCACCACCTCCTTGTGGCCTGATGTCCGTCTGACAAGCAGCGTGCTAAGAAAGGACCCAGCCTGAAACATCCCGTGCATTGAATAATGTTTTCTGCGTAAATCACAGTGCCCAGTCTTTTCACTTTATCTTCTAAATGCCTTGAACTTCCAGCTATTTGAATGTTTGGTTGCAAAACAAACAAACAAACAAATTTTGTTGTTATTATTGTTATTATTATTATTATTATATTATTATTATCTGTTTGGTTCACAAGGGTTGATTTCAACTTTTTTTTCTAAGGGGGAATGGTAACCTAAAGCATAGTAAAGTGGGGTTGTGTTTAAAGTCACGCATACGTGGGAAAACCAGGGAAAACTATAACCACTCAGGTGTCATTGACCAAGGCACTGGCGAAGTGAAGCAGGATGAAAGTGTTTTAACAGGAGGCATTTCCTATGTGCATAAAGTAAACTCTATTAATGGCATGCGTTGAACTGACCTCCTGGGCCACGTGTTTGAACATCTGCATTTCTCAGATACCCCTAGACATTTAGTGAAGAGGCATTGGGCTATTTCAGCCCGCTCATATCTCCTCCAGCCCCTCCCTCCCCGACATGCAGCTGGCTGTGAGTTGCCTGAGGTATAGACCAGTGCGGCAGCGGCGTCGACACCATCAGATGAGCTTTGTTGCTTCGGGGGTCAGGCCGTGTCACAGCTTCCGGCACTGGGTCGTCAAGTTCACGAGCATGCATGCAGACGAGCCGCAGAAAAACAAGGCGAGCCGCGTCATCATCCGTCCATGTGTGTAAGCCTGTGTGTGTCACGAGGCAAATGCCTTCACTTAACCGCTCGTGAAGATGTCTGTCACTGTCTTCATCTTTCAAAGTCTTACTCTGAAGTGTTTAAATGAATGAAACCGAATATGTTATTGGTGAACTCAATTCTTTGTCATCTTGTCAATTATTGCATACTACTTTAATGTAACCAGATTTGTCCCCACTGTTATTTATTTGTCTTTTGTCTCTTCCTCTCTTGTGTAATCTTGTTTTTGTTTGAACTGGGCTGTTTACAAGATCTGTCTGTCAGCCAGTCCCTCAGCCTCGGTGTCTGCGCTCCTCAGTTTGTTGACATCCTGATGTTGGCCAGTGCAAAGCACAGACACTGCAAATCCCGTCTCGTCCCGTAGATAACAAATCATCACAGTTCCGTGTTTTACACGATGAGCTGACCTGAGTGATTTGTGTCTGTTTGGCTGTGAGTCAAACCCTGCTTTGTAGTTCACATGATTTAAGAAGTCTCCTGTAATACAGCTGCTGTGAAGCGAAAGGCAGATCTGCGGTTGGGCCTGACCCCAGTGGCCGTGGAATGTATTCTTACTGATAAAAATATAAAAATGGACAAGTGGAAAAACAAATATTGTTTGTGATGGCAAGTGATGAAAACAGGGAAATCCCTGTAGTTCACAATGTCATGGTGGATTCTGGAGGTCCATATTTGGCTTCTCATGTTCCCAAAGACTCGCAGATTTTTCATAGATAACAATCACACACAGTTTTGCATCAGTTTTGCAGCCAGAAATTTCCACCTCAGTGGAAGTGCTGTGTGTTTCATTTCATTCATGCGCATTTACTTGTAAATCATATGAAACTGAGATTGGATATATCTCCTCTTTGAGGTACAGGTGTTGTTTGTGTCCTCAACTTCACTCTCAGGACAATTTATCTACTGAGCTGTCTGATTGGTCCTGAGGAGCAGTGATGTCACAGCCTGATTTGACGATCCCGGCCGGTGCAGCAGCTCGCGCAGGCTTGAGGGCGAGAGAAGAGCCCCAGATGGAGGTGGCGCGCGACGGAGGTAGAGCTGTGGGCTCGTGAGACAGCGACACACTGGAAAGGCTTGCTTGCACTGCGTTGATGAACTCGACCTGGTCCCGCACACAGCGCAGCAGCCCGTCATGGGGGACGGTGGCGCGTCCTCGCCGGTGAACTTCCAGAATGGCACGGGGAGCGAGGCTTCGGACGCCCCGGGGTCCTCCGCGGACGCGTCCGAGCAGTGGATGGCGGGGATGAGCCTGGTGATGGGTTTGATCGTCCTGTGCATTGTGTTCGGGAATATCCTGGTCATCGTGGCTATAGCCAGGACGCAGAGGCTGCAGACGCTCACCAATGTGTTCATCGTGTCACTGGCGAGCGCGGACCTCATCATGGGGTTGCTGGTGGTGCCGTTTGGCGCTGCGCTCGAGGTGCGCGGTTCGTGGCTGTACGGCTCCTTTTTCTGCGAGTTTTGGATCTCCGTGGATGTCCTCTGCGTCACCGCCAGCATCGAGACCCTGTGCGTTATCGCCATTGACAGGTACGTGGCCATCACCTCGCCTTTCCGCTACCAAAGCTTGCTGACCAAAGCTCGGGCCAAAGCTGTGGTGTGCATAGTCTGGGCAATCTCTGCGCTCGTCTCCTTCCTGCCCATCCTGATGCACTGGTCCCGGGACAGCGTGGACACAGCCTGCTACGAGGACCCCGAGTGTTGCGACTTTGTCACCAACAGGGCATATGCCATCTCCTCATCCATCATATCTTTTTACATTCCTCTACTGGTCATGATATTTGTTTACGCCCGCGTGTATAGAGAGGCGAAAAAACAGCTGAGGAAAATCGACAAGTGCGAGGGCAGGTTTCACAACACCTTAACCGGACTGACCTCCAAGTGCAAGAAGAGGCCGTCTAAAATCCTGGCGCTCAGGGAACAGAAAGCACTCAAAACACTCGGCATCATCATGGGGACGTTCACCCTGTGCTGGCTGCCCTTCTTTATAGTCAACGTCGTGCGGGTCTTTTGCGCCGAGGTGGTGGACAAGGACCTTTTCGTGTTCCTAAACTGGCTGGGGTACGTGAACTCGGCGTTTAACCCCATCATTTACTGTCGGAGCCCGGACTTTAGGAAGGCTTTCAAGAGGCTGCTGTGCTGCCCGAGGCAAGCCGACCGCAGGCTGCACATCAGCTCCTGCGACCTGACTCGGTGCTCCGGCGGGTTCGTGTCCTCTCTGGAGCCCGGCACTCTGGGGATATGGTCGGATTGCGCCGGCTTGGACAACAGTGACAGCAGCCTGGTGGGGACCGCAAAGCTGTCTCACTCTGAATCACAGCTATGAGGGAAAACATTCAACTTTTGTTGAGGTGGATTACAACAGCCTGGAGGAAAGATGCGTACAGCAGCGGGCGTTGACTCCTTTTAGCTTGTGCGTCTTTTGGGGGAAGAGCTGTACCTTACATTAGAGCCTAAGTGGGTCGATTTTTTTGATTTGCATCAGAGAAAGCAAACATCAAATCATTAGACGTATCTGGAAGCCATATTTCCCTTTTTCATAAAAAAAAAAAGAAGAAAAAAAAAAAGGCACGGGGCCAATGATGTTTCCAAGATGCACCAAATAAGTTAGAGATACAGATAATACCGACTTTAAAATCCAGTTCGCTAAATCTGAATGAACCATAACGGTTGTATGCACTTTGCCATAAAACAGGTGTCAGTGAATTGACACTTCTGCCAAAGAGCGCTCAGACGCTCCAGTGGTTTGTTCCTGATGTTTTTTTTGTTTGTTTGTTTTTTTGGGTTATTTCTTATTCTGTTGGGTCAGCTGTTCGATTATATATTCAGGAAGTTAATGTATTAAGGGGAGGTGGATGTCTTGTAAGTTAACCCAGGTTCGTGATGGGTCACAGTTTAATCTTGAAACGAGGCGCAGTGTAATAAAAAGTGGTTGTTATTTAAAAGCATTGGACAGGAGCGAGGCATTTGTCGAAGTGACTGTACTGTAGTCATGTAGTGCTCACAATGTGTTTTTACCTCACAGCCATCGGCAAGTGCAATTTGTACGACAGGTATTTGTTTATATTAAACATTGATGTAAAATAGACGTGTATTTATTCCGCGCTGTCTTTTACAACTACGCAAGTAACCGTGGGGCTGAATCCCACGAACCTTTGTATATATGTATCGTAGTAGGCCTATGTGGTGTTTAGTACTGAAGTGAGGAATTTGAGCCTCATCCTTTGTCTTTCTCATTTAAGCTTTTACATGCTGTTGTGAGGTGGTGTGTCGACTCCTGTGAAATAAAAGGAAGTGTCATTGTTAATTACTGTTTGAGCTTTATTCGGAATTTTATTCTTTTTAATTATTTCATTTTTACAAATAATTTACAAGGAATAAAATCAAATCTCGTGGTAAAAACAGCAGGACATGTAGAAGTAAACGGTTGGACAGGATTTGTGCAGACATGATGGGATGTTAAAGTCTCCTATGTGCTGGACTTGCTGAGAGCAACTGGAATTTGATTGGCTTTCTGTGGCGAGATGAGCCATGTAATGTGATTTCTTTTTCTTTTTTTCTTTTTTTTTAGACAATGGATTTCTACACATTCATGCACAGTGGGTTAATAACGTTTTTGTATTAAGTGTTTACATGTTTGCCATGCATTTTTTTTCAAGGTAAACATCTGGGTTATTTTAAGCAATGTGCACATGCATTATAGACACATGAGGAACTGAACTGCATTGTGGTTGGGTTGATACCATTTTCTTAAAAAATAGTAATTCTCTTAATTAAAAAAAAGAAAAAGCATTGTAAGTGCTTCTCATTCATATTAAATTGCACTACTTGATGAATGTATTTGTTGTATCTCACTATCTTAAATGCATATTACCCCAGATAAAATGTGTCTTGACAGGTTTTTTTTAAAAAAAGTTATTGCACAAAAACACAGGTTGCATGTCATAGTGGTTTTCACACTGTATGCCAATGTTTTAAAACTAAAGGGACACTCCAGCTTTACAGGGGGAACTTGCACGGGAGAGATGTTTATAAAGACAAAATCGAAACAGCAGATATCTTGACTTTTAGTCCCAGGTGTGGGTCAAGTTCCAAAAACACTGGATCCTACACTTCCCACAATGCAACCGGATAGCATCTTTCATTACCTCCATGTGTTTCAAAGCCCACATGAAGCGTAAGTCAGGCTTTCTGTTGTAGACTGGAAGACTCGAGTCCAAGCTTAGCTGAGACAACCCGAGTGATGTCACTGTGATGTCATCAGGGTTGTATCGACTTGGACTTGAGGTGATTTCCTCAGGCTTTACAAAGCTGCGCAGGAAATATTGCACGGCTGTTTTCACAAGCTTATCGGGGATGAGAAAACTGAACATGCGTAAAATTGGTGGAGTGTCCCTTTAAGTTAAATGGTACTGCAGGTTTCACTGGAACATTTCTCAAAAGTCTTCACACTTAAAACACATGATATATGTGTCATCTTGTTTATAATTAGCAATGTTTGCCTTTGCTATGTCAAACCTATTGAAATGATCTACAATCCAATTAATCCCATTGTTTCTGAACCTCTGGAGTTTGATCGCTGCATTTTCACGAGCCTCGGTTTGAAATCCTATAGAAAATGTTTTAGTAAACATTATGAAAGCTGGTGTTATGAAGTGGCTCTTACAGGAGAGATTTGCAGTTCTTTCTGGGGAATATTAATTAGCCCTTGAGCTGGATGTCTTTAAAATGCATTAGCATGATGTGTCCTGCTAATGATGCTCTCCCAGAAGGGCCGAGCCCTACATTTCAATTAGACTGGAAAAACTGAATGGAACTGAGCTCAGCTGTTTTGGCTAATGAGCATTGTTTAGATCTGATTGGCTGAATTAATGTGTGTGAATGAGACCCAGCTTTTAGGGGGTGGTGGGGTGTGGAGGGGTGGGGTAAAAATAATAACAGCAGTGCAGCCAGTACCACTGATGGCCTCCTGGCAAAGACCCACTTCATTATAAAGCATTGTTTGTTTGGCAGGAAGTTTGTGTTTGGGCAGATTAGCAGTGGGCTCACAGATGGAGAAGCTAATCAGCGGCTTTAAGAATAATTGTATCAAATTGCTTGTGTATCAGGAGATTTTTAAACTGCTCCAAGTCAAAGTAAATACATTGATATCAACATGACCTCTGCAGTAACATACAGTTTACACTCAGAAATACGACCAGTCACTGATTCAGGCCTGTTGAATTACTGCTAAAGTTTCACAGGGGTATTTAACAATCCAGTATAGGAAATATTCCTTTGAATGTTATAGGCCAATATACAGTACATGTTAAACACTGAATGATATCACTATACCTTATTTATTTCATTTATTTATACTTGAACTGTATTGTATTTGATGCTAACTTGGAAGGTGCAACCATTTCCCCCATGAAATCTTTTTAATCCCAACTGCTAAAGGAGTCTCTTAAGATTTTTTGAAATTCTGTTATTTGCTTCTTTTTTTTTTCTGCTGATAGACGAAAAGATTTCACATCTGTCACTTTCACATCTGCACAGTATCTAGAGCCATCAGCTGGTTAGCTGAGCTTAGCACAAAGACTTGAAACAAGGTGATGTCAGTTAGCCTGGCTCTGTCTAAAGGTAACAAAAGTGTAAAACCATCAAGTTGTAGTTTTGTGGGCGTCAAGAATCGGAATTTTTCTTGGCAGTTTTTCAAGTAGCAGTTGCAAGCCAACCAGTGGAAACTCCATGAGAAACATTGTTCAGCCAAGAAATAGTAGGTGGATGTTGTTACCTTTAGATGAGCGCACAAGCTGTTTCCCCCTGTTTCCTTGTAGCCTCTATGCTAAACTAAGCTAACCAACTGCTTGGGTTGCTTCATATTTATCAAACAAGTATTAGAGTGGTATAAATCCTCTCATCTAACTATTGGTAAGGAATGGAAGCATTTTTCCTAAAATGGCAAACTATTCCTTTAACTGTGTTGTATTTGATCCTGTTCAATATAAGTATTTATTTATTGCCCCCCCCCCATAAAATTTCAATATTCCCAGATGTTAATGTACCACTACAGTAATTCAAAAATGGTTTCACAGCAGAATGAAATCATTTTTCCATCATTTACACTGAGTTCTCTCAGATCCTCTCAGGCAACAGGTGTGAGATTTCATTCAGTTATTAAATGGACTGCGTCTCCTCCCGTCCAGATCATGAATACTGTCTCTGCCAACCACCTCCTACTGCCATCTGCACATGATTAAAGACCAAGACAAACATCATCAACAGAGAAAATTAAACACATTCGAAACACGGGATGTCGCACTTCATTAATAATGTTCTCTTCTTCCCAAATGCTCCTGTGAAGCTGATGCTACGACACCTTTGCTCTGCAAAATGCGAGCCACTGAATAACAAGTCGTCCAAATGCTGATTCAAAAACAAAGAAAACAACACTGTAAATCAAAGGCAGTTGAAGGGGAATCACACAATGCATGACACTTGCTGAGCTCCTTTGGTGGGCTTCGGACTTAGAGGGGGCAAAACAATAGGAGTTTGACAACGGAGGTGCAGAGATCCAAAAGAAACATGTTGAGGAAACACGATACTGTAAAATGCTATGCAAATACTGTCATTTTCTTCAGGAGGTGGTTGGAGGGGAGGCGGTTACAATCTGTGAGGAAGAAAAACAAAACAGTAATCTCTGAAGGCAAGAAATGTCAGCACCTGGAGGTAATTATTGCTGATTGCTAATGATTACAACCTTATCAGACCCCAGCGGATGTGCTAAAATTATGCTGTGAGAGCAGAGACGCGTGCATTTTGCAACCCTTAAGAAAACCCTTAAAAAAATGTATTCCCTGAGCACCTTCAGCCCATCTATTCAAAACAATGTGATGGATTCAGTGGACATTTAGAGAGAAATTTGCCTAATGGGGAAACAAAACTGTAAATTAACAAACAGAAACACCTTTGGTGAGCAGAGCTGAAGAGTTGAGTTACACTTTGCAGCGACCTCTGTCTCATTGATAAAACTCAACCTCCGGTGGCTAATAAATGCCTTGTAACCATGTAAGATATAAATCCCTCAGTGATTTTTTTTTTTCCATTCTAAATCACACTGCGAGTGTTGAGGTGTGGCGCCAAAAAGCAGGTGATACGCTTCATGTGTCCATCTGTTTGGATTCCCGTGTGAACTTGGCGCGTAGAGGATGTCCATCTGCTGTGCCTGGGCTTGCTTTGCTCTACAGTGAATGTGGTCAGTCACGTTCAGCGTTCCAAAATATAAACCGACGTTGTACTTACAGAAATATCAACTAAGGAACTGAATTTACATAAATTAATTTAGAAACATCTGCAGTAGGAACAGAAAAAAACATGATTATGGTACATTCTCTGTATCAAACATATACACAAATACAGTAAAAAAAAAAAAACAACTTCAGATCCGATTGCCAGGTTATGATAGCTGAGTAATGAAAGAGACTGGTCACAGACCTTGGCAAGTCCAAGGAAAACACTTCTTTTAAATCTAAGAATTTGGCATAAATGGAGCTGGAACAGTAACAAAGTCCAATCAGCCTTGGAGCGCTGTCGTTTGACACATGATGGTGCGAGGTGCTTATAGATGAACCACTTTGGCAGGAAGTGTTGATTAGCACCCCGATAAAACTGCAGAACTGAAGATGAACAAACTGTTTCTTCACCCTAAATGAGAAACTTTTGGCACAGACTGAACATTGACGCACTACAGGTTCAAAAGCCTACTGCGATTTTCTCTCCAAGTGGATGCTGACCTTCTGAATCTTGACTTTTTACTAACTCCCAAACTTGAATCCCAATAAGTTGATGATTCGGTGTCTGATGGTCCGTGGGAAATTTTTGATCCTTTTAGATTTAGTGTTTAGAGTGTGTGCCAACAGAGATGCATGTTAATGGAATATTTTTGACATTTCTTGCCTAGATTTAGATTAGAATATACTACTCTCATATCTGTCCATTGAATATGAAGGTACAGCCATGAGGTGGTTAGCGTATCTTAGCATAAATACGGCAAGCAAGCGGAAACAACTAGCCTGGCACAAACAAGGTAGCTTTTTCCCTCTGTTTCCAGTCTTTATGCTAAGCTAAGCTAATGGAGCTGCTGGCTACAGCCTCATATTGAACAGACTGATATGAGAGCGGTATCAATCTCCTCATCTAACTCTTGGCAAGCAAACAAAAAATCATATTTTACAAAATGTCTTATTTGTTTGAGTCACCGCAGGCAGATCGACTGTGGCGGATGATTTGATTGTTTTAAGAAGCGATTGTACTGATGCAAGCAGGAATTGTTGAGTCCACTTCTAAACACTGGGTTGGCCAGAACAGTGAGATACCATCCTCAGGTCACAGTTTTTCTTCAAGAGTTATTTTGTTTTCACCGAGGTTGCAGAGATCTGACCACCATCAGCGTCACACATGCAAGCATTTTCAGATACAGCTGCTGTTTAGCCTTTTTGCAGCCGCCTAATCCTTTGTAAGCCCCTTTCTTGAAAACAGTCCTGAACAGTCTTTCACAATAATGCTGCGACTCTACAGGTGGACTTACACATCCGTGGTAAGTGGCCTCACATAGCGTTCAAAGCCCAAAGTCTAAAAGGGGGAAAGTGTCCTTTTGCAAGCCCGCCAACTGACTTCAGGGGTTTTTATCCCTCACAGTAAAAGGCCACTGTGTTACACCGGTAAAACATCACAGTTGTGCCTCAGATTCCTGAGTCCCCCTCAGATCCTCAAAGCTTCATCTGAACTTCAGCTGACCACCTCAGGCTCAGGCACCGTTAGACTGGCTTATCAAGAAGACAAAGCAAAAGTGGTCATAGACAGCCTTGACTGGAGTGGAGCAGAAGTGCCAGTACAACAATATGAAAATACTCCACTATCAGGAAAAGCCCTTTATGCAAAATCCTACTTAAAAGAACAGAAGTATTATCAGCAAAAAATACTTAAAAGTGTGAAAAATAAAAGTGCTCATTATGCACTACACAGGCCCTTGTGATTGATATATTATTATATATTACATTATTACATTGTCACTGGTAGTTTAGTCCAGTGGTTCCCAAACTAGTGAATCCTCCAAAGGGCTGCAAGATAAATCTGGGGGGCTTTGCTTTCTTATAGAAATATTGGGTCATTTTACTTGTTTAGGCCTCAAACAGTTATTTACATGAAACCATCTGAGACGTTTAGTATGGAAATGTCTCTGTGCTGGAACCGCTAACAGCTCAGACATCTCACGCATGACAAAAGGCTCTGAAAAATCACAAGTCAAAAAGGTTTTGAACCATTGGCGTAATCATTAGCAGCGCAATGTATTTTGTTTGTTTATTAAATGCTTTTTTATGTAACACCTTAACTGGAATAGTAACTAGTGGTTACATTCGTTAAATACATGTAGTGAAGCAAAGAAGAAATATTTTTCTCTGAAATGTTATGAAATAATAATAATAAAAAAAGTACCCTTGCAAAATGTACTAATGCACAGCACTTACTTTCCACAACTGCAGGGAACAGTGGAAGCAGGAAGCAGTGGAACAGTTTAAAAGCCTTCATCACATCCAAGGCCATCTCCACATGCTACCTTTCTTGCTGACTCTTTGCATTTAATCAGCACTGACCTCGAGGTTTTGGCCTCTACTCTTGTCTTCCTCCAGCATAAAGATACAGAAGACAGTTTCCAGACGGGAGGTTGCGAGTGCACGTTATGTAAGTGAAGAGAGCTCCGGTTTAAGCATGAAACAAACAATTTCATTCACAAAATGTACTCTGCTGATACTTGCAGCGCTGCACTTTGGTTTTTATTAATCTCAAAAACAGTGAATGAACATGACAAAAGTACTGCAGCACTACTGGAGAAAATGATCCCGCTTCATTTCCATCTTCGAGCATCTGACTGGGCGGAGCAGGAGCGTGCCATACAATAGCATTACTGAGTGATTCCACTTTATCTGATGGGATAGACCAGATGGATACATGAATATTCCCAATTAAAAGGTCTATTTTTGTACGCAGAATTACATAATGCTGAAAGTGACAGACAGTAAGTGGAATGTAATAACACTCATTACAGAGACCAATTCATATTCAAATGTTTTTATCTTAATGTTGCAGCTGTAGCTGTGCCTGTGTCGGGAGGAGATATAGTAAACAAAAAACAGACTGACAAGGACAGGACAGGCTTGTTATCATTACACCTTGAGAGCTGCTGTCACGGTTGCTGCAGCATCTAAAGGACACAGTCGATGCTTTATGAATTCAAGGGTGGTCATCTAAGCTGATAGCAGAATCCGTTATCAGAGAACTAAAAATAGCCTGTCGGTAACCGTTGGCCTGAAATGGATATTTGAACCTGCCGTGTGCTGCTGCGCCTGCAGAGAAAATGGGAAATTTCACCCATACGTGACGAGAATGCACAAGTGAGGGAATGTGTTGTTGTCACGCTACATGATGTACTATTTTTGATGACAGGTGGTATCAGTTGGTCTGGGGGTGTTTTTCCAATGTTTGCACATGTTGCATGCGTGTGACGTAGAAGAGAGAGAGCTCATGCATGTGTGCAGATTGATAGGGTGACTAAGGACATTGTTCAACAACACTGGTTTGATTCCTCTGAATTTGATCTTTTGGAGCTGAAACAATTAGGTCGATTTTAATCAATTAATAGCAGTTATTTTGATAACCGATCAATCGTTTGAGACTTTTTCAAGAAACAAAAAATTCCAAATGTGAAGATTTGCTGAGTCTATTGAGTCTATTTTTGACTGTTGACCAATCCAAACAAGCAATTTCAAGACCTCAACATGGGTTTTTAGGAAACCGTGCTGGGCATTTTTCAAATTGACCAAACAAGTAACTGATTAATTGACAATGAAAATAAAGGTTAGTCGCAGCCCTAATCTGAACCTTTCACATTTATGTTTATGTTTAATGCGACTCCACAGTGCCCTCTATGAAGTAGGTTATTTACACAAGAATGATGCCTTCTGTAATGCTACAAATGATGGGTTGTGGAGGAAAGTTCTCCCTTGACTGATTGTTTTCTTTTGGATGTGGGGAGTATTCCCATCACACTGGCTTTCATATCATCGGAAAGGCTGCCAGGTTTGAGTGACAGTGGCGCAGTGATGTACATGACCTCCTGCACTGCTGACACAGCTGCTTTTTAAGTGGGACCTAAAGCTGCATCTTACAAAGAGTCACTGAGTCACTGTGCGAGAGGTCAACTGGTCAAACAAAATAGACCTGTTAACTGAATTACACTTCATTCCACTGTAACTGAAAAACAGAAACAAGAGAAACAGATGTTAGTGTGAAGCTTGTCCTCTTTGGGGGAAAAAAAACCATCAAAAAAAACCAAACAAAAACAACATAAGACAGGATGACTGTGGAACATTAAAGAGAAAGTTAAGACTCGTCTCCTTTTATTTCCTGGGAACACCATATATATACAAACATTACCCAGAATCAGTGTTTTTAAAAACATCTCATCATAATTTTACAGAATGACGTATCTACAAATGTATAATCACAGTTTGAATATTCCACAAAACAGAGCGAGAGGGGGGGTGGGGGGTGTCATTGCACAGCAAGAAGAAAACAGAAATATGACAAACTTCTCACTTCATGTCACATTTCGACACACACACACACACACACACACACACACACACACACACACACACACACACACACACATAATTGAACACCATTTCTTCATATCCATATAGTGAAGCATGAGGTTCTGTTCGTTTCATCCAAACGATGCTGCAGCATGGCTTCGTTTCAAGGCTGTGGAAACGTTTCAAATCTCGGATCAGCGTGATTCTAACAGGTGACCGCCGAATCAGACGAGGCGTATTAGCGTGCCTCAGAGAATTAGGAGGCGTTCATTAGGGAAATCCCATGCGGCTGTTTTGCATAGGTTGTATTTTACTTCTGCACCAGAAAGAAACAAAAGAAAAAAAAAAGAAAAACTGCTATGATTTTCACCTACTCAGCAGCAAGCAGCTTGTTGTACAGGAACATCCAGATGAATTTATTATGAAAGAATCAAATGGCTTGATTGACAAAGAGAACTAATTGTAATGCAATCTAATTGGACCAATGATGGATTTGTTTTGTTTTTTTTAAAGACATTAAAAGGTTACCAAGGTTCAATATCAAGGAGAATCAAGTTGTTATCTCAAGGTTTACCACCTGTACATTTAAATTGACGAATCAGTTTGGATTAAAGAAAAGTAGAAGTACATCAATCACTGAGCACCCACTGCAGCACCAGGGAGGATTTAAGGACTCTGTGACCTCTATCCTGGAAACTTGCATCTCTATTCATATAGTGGGGCCAGTCCAGTCCTCAGGGTGTACAGGAAAGGGATTGCCCTGTTAAAAGCCTGTTTCTGATTGGGGTAAAAAAAGAAAAGAAAAGAAAAGAAAAGAAAGATGAAGGCTCATCTTTAGTGACAGCGTCTGCAATATAAGATCAAATGAAGACCAAGGAAACTTTAATATTGTTGAATGGTGCCTGGTGTATACCCTTCATCCTGTGTGTGTGTGTGTGTGTGTGTGTGTGTGTGTGTGTGTGTGTGTAGACTAGAACAGCTGTGAATGAGAGACAGAAGCATTATTGTGTAAAGCTGAGAGGTACTAAGCTGCAGGACTGTGTCCGTGTGGCTGATAGACACCAGTTCTAAATGCAAATGGTGTTTCTTGCTTCTGCAAGGAACAAACTTCATGGACAATCTGGTAAAAGCCTATAAGCCCTGATAGCTAAAGCATGTACACAAGGTGTAAACACAAAAGCTTGAGAGGTTTAAAAGGCACACATGCAGCGCACGCACACACACACACACACACACACACACACACACAGTTTGGAAACTTAAATATTCATGTTGCGCATACACAAGCATAAAAACATACAAACAGTATACTGGCGCACAACACATTCAGAACAAAAAAAAAACAAACAAACAAGAAAAATCATAGAAAGGAACAGCATTGCACTTTGTCCCTGGTTATAATTCTGTAGGTTCCATAATCTTTCCTGAGCTACAGCTACAGATCTCCTGTGCTCCCTCTGATTCCTCTACATTTAGATTTACTTCAACAAACTCAGCCACACTACAAAGAAGAATAAAGAGGAGCACCTTAACATTTTAGTCCCCACCCACACCCCCCACCCTCACCAGATCATATCATGCACATGTTGCGAAGAAAAGTTTCTACCAGCCACATCTCTGTGGCCGCTGTTTGAAATGAGGAATGCTAATGATGCTAACAAACCACTTGGGAAGCTGAAACAAAAACATCTTAAGATGCTCGTGTCTGATTAAGAGAAGTTGTTGCCAGTTGGTACTAATGACGCCTGCAGATTACAGTGAGGCAAGGGACAAAACAAAAAAAAAATGTTCAGGGTATCCATTACTTTAAATTAAGAGCAAAGAGCAGACATTCTAAAATAAAGCTATCTGAGGTTATAATAAAAAACATAAGCTGATAACCAGACATATGGAATAAAAATTCAATTTTAAGCCAACAAAAATGAAAATAAATTAAAAAAAAAAGAAAAAAAAGAAAAAAATCACATTCAAAACGGCCAAACTCAAGACCAGCTCTACATTTAAACCTTAGCATGATATTATATTTGTCATAGATTTTTATTTTTTTTTCAAATTTTACACATCTGAAGGGGAGGATTCTTCCACACTGATGGCATAGTGCTGTTGGCTGCATGAAACATTGCGAGGACACAGTCTGCGTCCTTAGGTCTAGCACCGGTGTCACACAGATGAGTGTGTCTGCTGACGTGAGGCACCTTGCCTCACCAGCTTGGTCGGAAAGTGCTGCGCAGAGCAAAAAAAAAAAAAAAAAAATCATGAAAAATGGTGGCACACAAGGTCCCCCACCCCCCCACCCCCCCACCAGCCGGGGGTGATCTGTTTTCCACTTTCTGCTTCACATACAGAGAGCTGTGTACTATAGCTGAAGAAGCAGCCTCTGAGAAATACATTTGGCTTATTGGCAGACGGACATCAGGAGACAAGTAGAGAGCGCATGCTGGGCGATGATAATCTCATCTCAGTTCATTTTACTGTGTGATAGACAGAGCTGTGATTCACTGTGAGGAGGGAAAATGTACCAGGGGACTCCATTTTTTTTTTTCCAGGATAAATTCATCCGTGTGTGATTTGCAACTATTTCCCAGCTAGATTCAGCTATACATTCATGATTATGGCATCTTCAGTCAATTAGTTTACAAGGCAGTCAAAAGCTTCAAGCTTGAAGAAACTGGCCCCGACGAATTTTATCTTGGCAAAAGGCTCAGGGGACACGGACGTTAGCCGAAAGGAAGATTTGTTGTGTTGAAGTAGGCAATGGAGGTGGAACACTGCAGACGGGATAGTGACAGTTCAAGTAAGTTCAGACATGTTCCACAAGATGGACAGAAACTGAAGTCCTTCAAAACGCAACCTGAGGTGCTACTGGCACGTACAACATTCAATTTACTCCTTCATATGTTGGGAGAATGAGAGAGTGTGTGTGTGTGTGTGTGTGTATGTGTCTCAAATTTTCTTGACGTGGCCGTATCACTTCCTCCTCACTCCGTCCTCGGGATCTCTCTGCTGTTTTATGAGCCTCTCGATCTCGGCCCCAAGTGTCTGCAGGTTCTCCTGTCGAAGAGAGTAAAAGACTTTTAGACTCAAATTCAACACGTGGCTGATTTTTTTGCGATTTATTTCTACAGGGAAATATTCTAGGAAGAGTACTGTATTATCTTTATGTTGTTACACTCTTTAACTTTACCGTTTGGATTCACTCTCTTCAGCATTGTTTTTAGCCACAGCTGCAGACGTTTTTTTTTTTCACTTTTTCAACGACAACACTGATAAACTCACTGCAGCCAGAACAAACTGGCAGAGGGACAAAATTTAGCAACTAGACGGTGAAAATCATGGAGCTGGTAATGAGCCAGATATTTCCCTCAGGAATGGATGATAATGCTGCTCTGTGTTGATAATCTTTAATACAGCTGGTTACATCGATCAAACTGACACAGCAGAATCCCGTGCAGTGACAAAAATCAAATCCAAAAATACCTATATAAAAACTAAGGACAATGTGGGACAAATGGAATATTGTAATCAATACAGACATACCACAGCTGAGGTTAGACCTTTAACAAGATAAATCTGAGAAATGTGCGTATTTCACTGAGTGGAAATAAGCTGCGCTTCATTTTCTGTGTACGCAGTGTTCCCTTTGGACAAATCACCTCTTGAGAAATGCACCTGCTGTAAACTGTGAGCTGAGAAGTGGAACAGATTCATTCATTTAATACCAACACATCTGAAAAAAAAAAAAAAATGGCTGAGCTGAAATCCTAATTCAATTAAATTATCTCAAGACCCTCAGGTGCAGAAGTGAGACAAAGCTCACGCACATGTGCACACACAAACACACACACACACACACCCACGGGATGAATGTGGATAGGCACTGTGAATATAGGCTTGAATTCACTATTTCAGATCTAGTAAGGAGGACAAACATGTCTCCATTACAGTGGGGGCGCCGTTTCCTTACTTAGCGGCAGCATCAATAATTCAGGTTCCGATTTAGACCATGAATTCCAAATATGTCATCTCTCTAAAAACGGAGACAGTTGATCGACAACCTGACGAGCACACTGTCCTGACAGCGACAGGGACTGTCAGTCTGTCAGATGAAACAAAAAAGTGATACGCAGACAATGTGATGCATGATGAGGCTGACTTTAAAAGTTTGGGAGATACAACCCGAATGTCAGACAACCTCACTCAGCAAAAAGGTACGAGTGTGGTCTGATATTCCTTGTATTCAGTGTTTCATCCCACCGACACTGTCATATTGTTGGTGTACTATTGTTTTACTGTTGCTGTTTATGTAAAACTGTTAAAATGACAATATTAATCTCACTTCCTGTTGTCAGACGCCTGGGCAAAAGCAGGTGAAAGTCAAACAGTGGATACCCCAGCATGGCAATCTGCGCCGAGCATGAAGATTTGCTTTCTAATCTGAATGGCTTTGAGAGAATGATAAGCGCTTCTGCATGAAGGTACAGTATGTTGGTCTTTGATTCGCTGAGCATCATTACCATGAAGGGCGTAAGAACTAAAAAGAAGCTCTTCATCAGTATTCTGCACCAACAGTTCACAGTCTGTACAAAAGTGCTACAGTAGAGGCACCCGGGGATCCTGCCGCCTCCTCCCGGGCTGCTGCAGGTGTGAGGACTTAGAAGGAAATGAGCTTTAAGTTTTCAGTATGAAAAAACCTAATTGCTAAGTGTCCTTGGCTAATGTGTGCATGATCTCAGGACACTAACATGTCATTAAATACCTAAGTTACAGTAAGATTTAGATGCATGCGTGAACATCTCCAACTGACTTGGATAATATTGTTATAAAGGCCACTGATGGGAGAAAAAGGGAGTTCCTGAACAAAATATGTGAAATTAAACTTAAATAAATTGAACCGCTAACACAGAAAAATGAGCTTGCTGTAATGACAGCCACATAAATTATGTATTAAGTACTGCCGTGCACAGTGTTCTTAATTTATGTGTATAATAACATATCAGACTGCGACCTTAGAAGAACACACACCGGCAGATTTGACTGAACATGTTTTTTTTTTTTGCGGTGATGGCTGCGCCCGCATACTTTGATCGTAGAGCCGCATCAGGCTGTGTGCCCCCCCCCCCAAGGTGGTGCATGACACTGGCAACGGCAATTAATTATCCACTCAGGTCATCAAAGCTTTAACAATTATGCGCTCACTGCAAATTACGATGCGTTGCAGGGAACTGCACACATCATCAGTGTTACCGGTGCATGAGAGCCAGTTTTTCTGCATTTAATACTTAAGGGGAATGATGCCTTCAGGGGGAGAACTTACCTTCAGAGTAATGTTCTTCAGCAGTGTGTCCTCCAACACAGCCTGCAGCTTCCTGTTGATCTCCAGCGACAGATCCAGGGTCAGCCCGCTGTCCGCCGGGTGGGAGGTGTAAAGCGAAGCCATAATGCCTCCCCGCCGGCTCAGGTGGGCCTTGTTAATGTCGGACGCCTCTGACGAGAGGGCCCCCGTCTCCTCCCTTAGCACGTAGCTCTGGATAATTCTGCGGGGAGGAAGGGGGAAGAGAACGAATCAAACCGCGTTCTTCAAAAAGGAGGGGGGGAAATGGAGTGAGAAAGAGGAATTTACAGGTGGGAGCATGGAGAGCTCCCACAGAGCAATAAAAGTGTTCCCAGCAGCAAAAGCAGCGGACGTTACTGGAATAGTAATTCCAGTGGGATGGCTTATTGAACTCATACATCCAGTCATAGCTAGAAAGATTATTACTGTGCCAGTCAGAGAGGGAAATGAAAACAGTGGCATTAGAATGGGCTGCCAGGATTCAGTTGGGTCATTCCATTCCAACTAACCCCTGAATTCAGAAACTTTTCCCAGTTCATGTCATGGATTTTCTTGGCGAAATCCACAGAAAAACATCTATTAAATTCATGGGACCTTGCAAAATCCTATAGCTCCACTCCAAATCCTTTTTTTAAGTTATGAATTTTTGAAAGCTTGGCCAAACATCTAGAGGTTATTTGGTCCTGCAGAAAAGAATGAGTGCCAGTGATGTTGCCAATTATAGCTTTGAAGCTTTTGACCACATCAACCATGAATATTAACGCATTAAAAAAAAGTTTCAAGGACATAAAAATAAAGTCAAATAACTTCTAGATGTGATAGAACTATATGAATGCGACAAAGAATCAAAAAATCCCCATGACTTTAATAGAAGTTTGTTTTCACATTAATGTTTTAAGGAGAATTCATGACATGAACTGGGAGGTCCAAGGTGAATGACCCAATTAATGTCTGTATGTGTGCGATAGCGAGATAAATATTCATGTTTATAACACATTTCCATTTCAATAACAGTACGGCGTCGAGGTTAAGCTATGTTTGCGTCAGAGAAAGGGAGAGAAGATTATTCAATAGCTTAATCGTTCTAAACTTCTTGTTGTCCAATTTCCCCCAGCGCAGCCCAGAGAATGCTGACGAGAGGAAAACGGAGAGATGTCATTGTGATTCAAATCCATTACCTCCTCCTACATCATTATATTTTCCATAATATGCAAGAGAAAGGAAAACAATACAAAGTACTATTAAATGCAAAAGGAGATGGTTAGGGACATTAGTGTTTGAAACTCATTCATAAACATTTCTTCTGCCTCAATCAAAGAGAAAAAAAAAAACATGTAGAGGGTCGGACTTAGAAAGGTTTTTTTTTGCAAATGCATCTGTATTCTTTATCTTCTCTTAAAGACTTGGAGCGTGTGGGCAGGTGAAGAGGGTTGTGATCTGCCGTACAGAGAAGGTCAACAGTGTCTCAGGATGGGTGAGTAATCAATATTTTAACCCTGCTCTCCGCCCAGCCATATACACCTAACGCACTAACCTCAAACAGCAACAACAGTCAGCCCCCAATTGGCACTGTTCAGTTCAGATTCAGGGTGTTGTCTGACGCTGAGTAACTGTAGGATGAGCTCTGAGCACAGGGACGTTCCTGACCTTTAAGTGAGATTCTACAACACGCTTTCCATGCAGTACAAAAAAAAAAAAATCTGTATTTCTAAAGAGAGGTAGACGACTTGTAAAGCTAAAAGATTCTTATTAAAGGATTCTCAAGAAGACTGGAGTGTAGATTCATTGGAGGCGAGTACCTAAATTTGCAAATTCTGATACGTAAACTATTACTGCTACTGCTATGGATCATTATCTAGCTATCAATAATGAAAAACCGGACTTAAAACCAGACCATGAATACCACAAATGAAAATGAATGGAAACATAGTTTGCGTGCTACATCCTTAAGCATGTCCCCTTTTCTGTGCTGTGATGGCAGTGATGACTCTCCATAGAGCTGCTCTGTGCACATATACGACATTTTGAGCTTCAGCAAGTCAATACATTTATGGATTCAATCTAGAAAAAGGACGCTGACTTCAAGTGGTCTCTTTAAATGTTAAGCGCAAAGATTTTTATGTGGGACAGTCATTCATTGGGGACAAAGTGACTGTAAAAGAGGCTGTTGTTTAAATATTCCTGTTTATTCAAATGAGCATGTTGTGAAAAACATCTCGGAAGAGTTGAAAACATGCCAGTGACTTCTGTTAAAGACATTTCAGAACATATCATATTTTGGCCAATGCGAAGATCAATAGATAAATTATGTTGCGGTTGCTACTGAGCTTGGGACACATGGGTCTCAAACCTCTTTAAAAAAGGCAAAAGTGATTATGATAATTTTACCTGGAATGAAGAATTTGACGACCTCTCTGAAGAAGGGAGGATTTAATCAGAAATTATTTCTGACATGCATTTTAATCACTTACACTGGTACTCAGAATTGGCTTTTACATGCACTCTGTATTAGGGGGGAAAAAAGAAGTGTACTCTTTTCTGTCTTTCACAGAAGCCAAAACAATGTCTATGCTCTACATGAACCTAAAACTATAGGGTGCAATGAATGTATTCTAAAGTAACAACGCAAATAAGTCTATGGTGCAAAAAAAAAAATTGAAGCTATGTAAGCACTACAGAGAAGCAGCCATCATAAATCATCCCCATCCACACACACACACACACACACACACACACACACACACAAACACCTGGGCTTGCACAGACATAAAATGAGACTTACCTCTGACTAGACTTGCAAGGGTCCATATTTGGACCCCAGTTCCATCACGACAGTGTTTAGTAAAAACAAAAAAGTGACAGAAATTAAAGATGTGGCCACATGGTGTGCTGAATGGCATGCACAGGCCGGCGGAGGGGCAGGGAAGTAAGCAAGACTGACTGACTTCGATTTTGAATTTGTGAGTAATATGTCCTTTCTTTCCGGCTGACGGAGTGCGAGCAGTGAGGGCAGCAAGTCAAGCATGCATGAAGATGGTGGCAATCGTGGGTACAACACAGCCGTCAATACAAAGCCTAGTTCTTAAACCTTGTGCCAGACAGAAAGAGAAGATGCAGAGAAAAAGGAAGATATGCCTGTAGCGTGAAAACCTTTCAGTTATTAAAGTCATGTTTTCTCTTCATTGTATTCAGAACTACACAGGCCAAAACCATGAAAAGGCAACTATCCATTTCATATTGGAGGCATTTTCTCGCAACGCGTACAACTGTACATGCTCCATGAATGTAGATACCTACGATCAGATCTGAGTAAATCTAAATATATCCTCTGTACTATTTACAAAACATCACAGGCACTGGCTTTACATACCAACTAAAACCAAAAGAAAAAAGGAACAACACTGAGAGGCAGTGGGGCAAAAAGCCCACATGACCTTAAAAGGATCCATTATAATATATTTTAACACATTCAGCAGGTGTGGACCCTCCGTAGCCTGCGACAGATTTTATATCGCTTTGATTTGCAGTTACCATTGATTACAACCTTAACAGAGTGAAAAGGATGCTCTCCACTCCTGCACAGAAGCACTCCTCCCGCTTTGTTCTCATCTGCTTTTGCATCAGCATCATTTTAATTCAAGTCACATGAATGGACCATTTAGACTTAATAGTCATAATAACCAGGTGTGAGGGGTTGAAGGACAGACATCATTGCCCTTGAAGGATGATGCTGCAATTTCTGCATTTTTTAGCTCATTTACTACAGATCACATATACTGTATGAACGCTGCAGCCAATGACCCATCTCTGAATTTGTGATAGCACATGAACATGTCACTCTGAAAACACGATTTAAGATATAAAAAAGGCGATATGATGTTCACTGTGATGGATAACTGGCAAATGTAGTGAATTTTCACAGACTAAAGTGAATGGAAATGAACAGCCGCATGAAAGGTGATAAAACAAAAACAAACTAAAGCTAATTATGTAGCAATAAAATTGCGATCTGGGAGGAGCTGCTGGCACTGGAAATATTTTTCCCCATTGCAAATATACATTAAAAATGTTTTCTTTTATCCTAAATGTCACTCAACACAGAAATAAGACTCTCCTGAATAATGTGACAACCCTATAGGCTTATAATGCGTCTAGAAACCATGCTGTCTCCATTAGTTTGGCATGGCAGACAGCTCTGTATCCTGCGATACCCTTGAGTCTCAGCTGCCGTTGCAATGGAGAATGCAAAGTCAGAGGCGCTGATGAGAACTGCAGCGAATTCGAAAACAGTTTGATATTTTGTTCCGAACAAAACACGGTGTTGAAGTTAATTCATCTAAAATTGACCTAGGATCAATTCAATTAAGCAGCAGTTTTAAGCTCTGAGGCTTGATGTTTCTTACAAAAAAAACACCTTGGGAATCAAAGCAAGTTTCTCAACTCACGGTTTTATGTACACAAGCTTGTCCCTTCAATTATTTATAAGACATTTTCTAACACAATTGTTCATCTGTTGTTGTATTAATTCAACTGGGAGAGTTCCAGAACCAGCAGTGCACATTACAGCTCCTCCCAATTTTCAATTCTATATACTTATACTACACAATATCTTAAAATAGAGTGTATACATGAATACTAAGTGGATACAATCGTGAGTGGTCAATGAGCTAAAAGATGCAAAACACTGTGAGTGGTGTGAATGTGCGAACATAAATCAAAAATTAGCCTATTGAACTTCCTCCGCTAACTGTCCTTTGTCAGAGACCCACTAAGCTTCTTCTTCCATTTCTCTGCCTCTTTATTCATCACCTGCTTCAGGCTTACAGTTATCTCGACAGTGTTCACCAGGCTGTCCTGGAGGGATAGGGACACAAAGGAAGAAAGGACGAATTCACATCTCACATCCACATTCTAGTGTAACACCCCCCCGCTTAGCTGAGATTTTACAGAGCTAAATTTAGCCTGGCAACCGTGGGATTCGTCCTCAATTTTAACTCTTGAATTTAGGTTGAGGCTAATGGATTCAATCCAAGTGTACAGCTGGGAAACAAATGAGAAGAAGGAAAAAGAGATGATCCAAGTAGAATCAACTCAGATGGTTGGATATCTCTGTGCACTGTTAATATCCGCTGGCAAACAAGAGCCGATGCGGTGTGAAAACTTTAATGAGCTGAATGAAGCGGTCTTTACTGATCAATGAACAACATTTCATTCATTTTACTCATGTGAGAGAAATTTCTCCACCTCTTAAGTCCCTTTGGCTCTTTGAGATTATGTTATGTTGAAAACTCATATTCACATCCCCATTTTATCCTGACATAGGTCCGGAATCCACTTCCAAGGCCTGAACTACACATGGAGCGATGCTGTGATTAAGATAACGCAAAACGTCCTTCACACTGTCTCTTTAGTTTAGGTGATGACCATGAATATGGATGGATCATCATTAAGGATCCATATGGAGGCGTTGCCCCTCCCCCCAGTGACTCAACTATGAATAGCTCTGCGTGAAGTTTGTCACGAATCAGAAGTGCAACGCTTGCATGTGTTGGAGTATAAAGATGAGAGAGAGAGAGAGAGAGAGAGAGAGCGAGAGAAGGAGGTAGGGGGCCATAAAACTGGGTGTTTAAGCATATACTGTCTGTCAAGGTCAGCTGACGTCCCGTGTACAACAAGGACTGAGGTATAGTGTGCTTCAGGGTGTGCTGAAATATAAAGAAATATTACACTATATCTGCGATAAACAGCTCTCGCAGGGGCAAAAGGCTGTTTAACATGTGCAGCTAAGAAAATACACACTTTAGCATTAAGTTGTCATGCGTTTTTTTTCCCCCCCTTTAACACTTTCACACGACTGCAAGAAACTGCGCTCTCTCCTATGCTACACTGTGACTGCTGATGACTCATGAGCTGTTTCCGTTTGACTTTAAAAGCTAGCTCACACAAATTGTGGCAGCACAAGAACCCACGGGATGTTTGAGGGTACCTGTATATGAGGCATTTAGTACTTGAACTTCATAAGCGTGATGAATGAGTGGTGGTGGTGGTGCAGCATCCCGAGTCTGCCTCAGAGGATTCTCTCATTAGTGAATAGCTTTTTATATTTTCCTGACTCCTCTTTTATTCCTTAGTGACTGCTGGTTGTGGCTTGTTCTCGCGTATGTATCACACAGGTGCTGGGATTCTTACTGCCCAACTGTTGCTTTAAAACTGCTGGAGGGTTAGGATCAGGAAACACTGCGTCAGATGTGTCAGGTTTGTGAGGCACTCTTTTACTGAAACTGCTCCTGTATATTGCCTCAATAAAAACAATTATAAAACAGGCTCCCGCCATCTCTCTTTCTCTGCTCCCTGTACTTTGGCCCATGCCACTCACTTGGTCTTTTTGCGGATCTCTTCCACCAGTTGCTTGATGTGATCCTCCATGAACTCAATTTTTTCCTGCTTGCGAGCCAGAGCCTTTTGCAGACGGACAATGCGCTCCACCAGCACAGCCTTGTCGACCTCTGGGAAGCTGTCCACGACCACCACTGAAGGACCTGACTGACTCTCGGGCGACCGCTCTTCGACACCACTGCTCCCACCGTGACGTGCATTCAAGGAGCCTGGGAAATGAAGGGGACAGGGACAGAGATTAACTTACAAAACTGTTTATTTTTGGTCATGTAACAACTAGCTGTGAACTATGTGTGAATTTTCCATAAACAAAAGAAGAAATATTCTTTATGTTGCCTGTTCCCTTCGTCATGAATTAGGTAAATAAACACTACCTTGTTTAGAGATTTAAATGTCTCCCATCAGAGCAAGAAAACTAAAATACTATATACACCAACTACACCCTTTTATGATATCACTACTGTATGTGTCAAATACTAACCAAATCCAGGAGTAGTACCTGAGGAACTAGAGCGACTGCCCATGCTGCTGGCATCCCGGTCGCAGCCTCCATTCTCAACCTGCTCCAGTCTCTTACGGGCTGTAGAAGAAGAAAAAGTAAAGACCTATCAACTGGCACAGAAATACACTAATACCAATAAGACTATGTGATAGATACAATTAGAAATTGGAATTGCTAAGCACTGAATATCACAAAATTATTTATTAAGTTGTTCACAAAAAAAGTAGTTTTCTTAAGTACTGTCTCCTTATAGGAAGTTTTTTTTAAGACATACCAAAGAAATGACTTCAAATTGCTTACACCATACAGTGAAAATCCCCAAATACTTCGTTTAATTGTATGAAATAGAGACAAGCAAGCAAATCTTTTCATTTCAGAGAGTGAAATGAGGAAATATCTTTAACTGATAAATGACTTGGAAAAATAGACTGATTATTGAAGTGTCAGAGGATTCATTTTCTGTTGAGTAACTTACTAATTTGTCAACATTTCAACACCAGCCTTGATTGAGAAAAAATAACACACAAAAATGACTGGGATTATGACTTTGAAAAAGTTCTATAGTCAAGCAAAAATTAACTGAGCATGAATTTTTTAAAACAAACTATTAAAGGCAGAGGCCCACAAAAAGACACAGTGAAAGTCAAAGCTAAGCATTACTACTCAACTGCTCAACTCAGTGAGTTTCCCTCTGCGAAGGTGTCTACCTGAATAAATGCGATGTGCAGGTTGCTTTTGAAGAAGAGTGTTTGCTCAGCAAACCTTCCATGCATAAACAAAAGGCCTGAAAAT
Organism: Seriola lalandi dorsalis; assembly: GCF_002814215.2. Taxonomy (NCBI): domain Eukaryota; kingdom Metazoa; phylum Chordata; class Actinopteri; order Carangiformes; family Carangidae; genus Seriola; species Seriola lalandi. The sequence continues at coordinate 94,255 of NW_019525354.1, forward strand.
GACTTTACTCGTCATAAAGTGTAAGTACAACACTGATGAATGATCACAAGCTCTCTTCTGCATACAGGATAATAGCACTGAACTTCATGCCTTGCGGTTACTGCATGTGTCCACAGAACAAAGCAGGGGAAGGTGGTTCACTCTACTTAGTATAATCCAAGCATGAGGGGAACATTGGCACCTATCTGAACACACCCATCTTCTTTGTTTCTTATCACCCTGCACTTTCCCCTTTAAATCTGCAAGTGTAGCCTGACATTAAATCCTGAGTACAGTCAATCACTCAACCAATCCATTCTATATTAAAAGATAATTATCACAGTATAGTGAAAGTAGATGATGGGAACATAACTAACAACATAAATCTTATGTTATTATGTTTCATTTCCAGACCAATATTTGTGAACTTTATATAAAGCAGCATTACTTTGATGATGACATGCTGACCCTGGATAAGGGCTTTGATGTCTCCAAATAGCACACATTTTAACTTTGCATCTATTTGTAAAGTATTTCTCAGTTATTGTACCCATGGATGATTGCATCGTACATGTGTCCTCAATTTACAATGAATTTCTACCTGTATTGTTGTTAAATGCTGGTGCTAAATGGTGGAACAAGCGAGATTGGCCTGAGGGCATTGGCTTCAAATAATTGGATGTGACATCACACTGTAATAGTTTTAGACTGAAATGGTTTTTCCCTCGACCTGTGATGTTATATTGGATTAAATCCCCAAGATATTTCAGTGCACATAGAAAATAATTAGTTGTTTAATGAAAGATATCTTTAATAGAGGCTAGAGGCGTTGCTACCTTCCATAGCCACCTCTTGCCTCGGCTACATGGTTCTGAGCCATGATGGAGCAGAGGTATCTGATGGTTTTCCTGACCTTGCGTAAGTTGTTTCGTCAGGTCCTTGATGTTGGCGGCTTGTTTCCTTTTCTGAGTCACCAGCTCATCTCGTAGCTCTTCAACTCTGGTTTTCAGCTGGACCACGTCTGTCTGCAGTGCTGTCCGCTCCTCCTGCAAGCCCTGCACCTCCTGCTGCCTCAGCACCTCTTCCTGTTTCAGGTGCCGTGACTGCGCGATTAATGGAGATGAGAAAGAAAATGAGATTAATAATGAAATAACAGCCATGACAGAGTGCTAAGATATTGTGACAATGGCTGCTTGTTCAAAAAAAAAAAAAAAAAAAAAAAACAAACATAAAAAACAAAATTCGCAATCATTCCCCGACCTTGTCATCCAGAAGCCGGTTGGTCTCCTCCAGCTTTGCCTGGAGCTCCGTAAAGCTGCTGGTGAGCTGATCCAGCTGAGACTGTAATGCGTTGCTCTCTGACTGGAGCTGGGCGTTCTTGCTGCTCAGCTTCTCAGTGAAGCCCAGTAACTCAGCCTCACGCTCCCTGCTGCCTTGAACATCACGCTGGAGGTCAGCCATCTGGTTGGTCTGACCGTCCACTTCCTCACGCAGAGATGTGATCTCCTGTTGGTCACTGTGTGTGTGTGTGTGTGTGTGTGTGTGTGTGTGAAGAAAAAAAAGATTAATATGTTAATAAAGACAGCAACTCACAGTTGTTCACTTATGAACTTATTTGTGTGTGAAATGCATACAATTATATATGAGAATTGTAGGACAAACAGAAAATCTTAAGGAATGTGTCACATCATATGACACAAAGATCCAACATGAAAATGAATCATTTATAAAAAACTAAGTTACGAACTATTGATTTCAAGGACAGAGATTCTTGAAACATGAGAACATCTTCACTATCCCTTCGATCACAATCATTGACAAATTCAAATAAGCCAGCTCTTTTGCATCTGCATTCAGAAGGACCACTGCAGTTACAGGAAAACTAAAATGAGCAATAACAGTTTGATTCTGATTCACAGAAAAACTACCACACATAATGCGTTAGGATGAAGGTCACAATCTTTACTGGTAGTGAAGTTGTCTATGGACCAAAGAAAGGGTGGCACAATTTTTTTTTCCTTCTTGCCAACAACTTAAAATGTTGCTGCGAGTGAATGGGAAAACTTTCTGCTGCACAAAATGACAGCCAGAAAAAAAATAGAGAAGCTTTTGCCTAAATCAATTTGGGTTGGTGCCACCTACTTATGGCACTCTGGCAGACACAGAAAGCAGCATTTCAAAAAGTGGGAAAAGTTTCTCTGTCAAGTCATCTGCACATGGCCAGCAGAGCTGCAAACCCACAGAGGGACCTGAATCCCTTTCTGCCCTGTGTGCTATATCTATCCCTGGCCTATCTTTAAACGCTCTGATAAGGTACTTGGAAAAAAAATTATAAAAAAGGGCCAAGAACTATATTACAACCTTGCACAGTTCTATTAAAAACAGTTATGTCTGAATGGTGATGCACAGGTCAAGAACTGAAACTGGCCTGAAAGTTAACCTACACCATGCATGGATGGATTTGTATAAGCATCTGACACATCTTAAACTGTTAGAAGGAATTATCTTGTCAAGACTAAGCCAAGTCACTAAATCATATTCCCACATCATATTCCCTGCTTAAGTGATGGTAATGGCTTTATTTATAGTTTCTCAGTTAAGTCTAAATCCCATTATGTATCACTATCTTGCAGTTCAGTCACAGGATCCAAGTGTGCGCGTCTTCAAACACACGCGTACGTCTTTGCTGATCTGAGCAGCTACCTAACATTTGAAAGGAATACCTCCGATTCCTTTTGTCTTTCCCAAAATGGACTGGGTCAACTGGGACTTTCCATCATATTTCAGTTAAAGTTATTAGTATTTTTCTTTTGCATGAAGTCCTCCGTTATCCGCACAACACCAAGCAGCAACAATAAAAAAAGTCTTAGCAAGTGTTATAGCTTGTTAGCGGGACTAGCTTGCCTGCCATATTTCTGTATTGGCACTGTCTAGAGCGAGTCCTGGAGCGCGCTCAACATTTCTGGACTATGATTTCATAGCTGTGGAAACCATGAGATGCTGAAATTTATAACTGGAGGATAATAAATGATGAAAATGTTAAACAAATGTCTCAAGGGCATCTGGTTATCGCATTATAGTTTCTGAGTTTTATTCATAGTTCATCCCGATGAATGCTTACATTTACAGCAACATGTGTCACTTATTGCTGCAGAAAATATGGCACAAAAATCAGTGTCAGAAAGTTTGTTGTACATTTAAAACCATCTCATCTCAGAACCACGAAATGATGATGGGATTGTGATGACACCTTATAAAACATTACATGGCCTCTGTTGATATGTGTATGCTACTGTGCAAATATAGATTTTGCACATGCAGTACTGTCCATTTTACCTATCACTGTGTGTTTTACTTTAAAGCACTTTTCCTATATGATCAGTGCGAGGGTGTGTGTGTGTGTGTGTGCATGTGTACCATTGATGCTGCTCCTGGAGTGCCGGGATCTCGTCCAGCTTTTCTCTCTGCCGACCGATCTCAGCCTTCTGCCGGTTGATGATCTCCCTGTACTTGCTCAGCTCGTCCTCCCAGCGTGGACGCTCGTCCTCTAAACACTTCAACTACATAACAACAGCCACTTATTGATCTGATGACCCGCTGATATCATGCGCACACACACATGTTCAAGCACTTATCCGTACGACAAACCTTGGTGCGTAGGGTATTGAGCTCATCCATGCCCTCTTTGTAACTCCTCTTCAGGTCTTCCAGCTCCTTGGCCTTCACTCGGTGTACCTGCCGTACGCATTGAGGTCTACATTAGATATTTACCCGTTACTATGCATTTTACTTTGGGCCTGCTCATAGAGGCTGTATCTCTCTCTAAACCTCTGAATCTTAATTGTACAAGGAGACGTAATACTAAAAAGGTTTGCTCTCTGCCAGTTCAAAGTGTGATAACAAAGATTTAATACACATTGGCGATTCAGTTCAGTTTCCCACATCAAATTAATCCACAGTCACACTTAATGGAACATATTTCTTCTTAATGAAAAATCTTACAGTAGCATCATTTCACTGCAGATGCATTTCCTGGCAATCCAAGTGTTGCATTTATTAAAGTTATTTTGCTTATGCACTCATTAAGCGTGTGAAAGCAAATCTTAATAATGTTTCGTCTCATGTTTTTAAACAGAACCATTAATGGCACTAGAGCTCGTCAACCTTTCCTAGAAGCTATTAGTAGCCTGTGGTATCCAAGACAACATGTGAGTAAAAGGACATGCAGACAAATTTTACCATGTATGTCCTCAAATCGTCCCTTCCTATCGTATTTTAATGTTAGCTCCCGGACAGTAATGGAAACTCAATGTTTCATTTGCATTATTTATGACTATGCAGCATCATCACTTGAGCATAACACACAAAAGGCATGGACCAATTTAACCATTAGCAGGGTAGCAACATGTGCCAAAATTGAGGGTCTTTATGATACAACCTGTCCTAAAAACAATCTGCACAGCGTATCAGGGATGTGGCAGCGACATTAAGTATGTCACCATTGGGAAAGCTTCAACTTTTCAGCTAAAATAAATTCATCAAAATTCAAATTTAAAGACAGTTAATTACTTTTACCTGGTATTTGTAAAATCTAATTCAGATATCAAAATATTTGAATGGCTTGTAAAACACCCTGGAGAAACAAAGCAGACATGCCACGTGGAACCATGGCAAAAAAAAAAAAAAAAAAAAAATGGGTGATGTCTTCTGGGTTGTTGTTAAAATGCAAAGCTTCATATTGATTATTTCTAGGTCACTTATTTTTAAAGTGAGATTCCCCTCAGAATGGGGCAGAGAGAAAAACAGGCCACTGTGTAGTGGAGAGAGTCCATGTCTGTGCCTGTGTGAATGCGCGTCTGCCTGCAGAGTCTATGTGCCAGTTCGTTACTCATCACTAGTTAAGGTAATTACACCTCTCAAACTGATGAAAACAGCTGAAAATAAATATTTTTACTAGAAGAGCTGGCATTAAGGCCATCAATAAAAGGCTGAATAATGGCCTGGCAGAGCAGAATGTATATGCAATTTTTGAATTAAGAGCTAACCTGTATTACTGTTGATTTTCTATTTCTGGTGGATTGTCGCTTAGAAACAAAATTAACAGAGAAGTATCTCTGCAGACACACAGTGAGCATATAAACTACTCATGTTTATGGTATCGCTGCTTCTATATGTGGATATGATGAAAAGGGGGGGGGGGCCTTAAGCTCTCATGACAACGTGTATACATGTATGAGAAAATGTTTGTATGTGCACCGTGGTTGTCACCTCCAATTGGTCGGTTTGTTCCTGCTTGTGTTTCTCCAGCTCTCCTTTGGTCTCTCTCAGTTTAGCATCCAGCTCATTGGACTTGAGCTCTTCTGATTCCTGGAGGAAATGGGGGGGGTTGTTATAGGATTACAAAAAGGGTGATGGGGAGAATGCAATGGCTGAAACAACAGCAGAGCACAGGCTGATATAGAGAAGACTAGCTTGGAAGAAAGAGAGATTTCTTGGGGATAAGACACAGTTGAAAGGAAGCAACTGATAATAACAATGAGACAATGAGAAAAATATATATATTGCAAAGATTTGTTATATGTCTTTGTTTCTTGGGAGCTTCATGTCATTTAATTTTGATGTCTTGTTCAGTTATATGCTAGAAATGTTGTTTGTATATGAGTGATGAAAGAATAGTAGCTCACACTTAACTCCACCACAGAGAGAAAACCTAGGCAGCTCTTTACTACCATCATAAGGTGTAAATGGAAACTGCCATTCTCCTGAAGCAGAATCAATCGTGTTCTAACTTTAGCTTTAGCACACTGGATAGCATCTTCAGATTTCAGATTTGATTAATTCATTTCTCTACTGCCATCCCTTCCACAGACACAAACCCAGACATGTGCCAGAACATGAATCCAGACAGATATTCTGTTTGCATCCTTGGTCACGAGCAAACGAATACTTCTATGTTACAAATATCACAGACCTGGTATGTTCGGATCATGTCCTGGCAGTTCTTGCGGATCTGTTCGGTCTCTTCTTTGGCCTGGGCCAGTTTCGATGTGGTTTCTCTCAGTTTGTCTTTAGTTTCCTGCACACAGAGAAACACAAGCATGCTTTTGTAAATAAAAAAACTGAAAGAAAGGGCATTTCACTTCAAAACAAAGCTCATACTGTCTTCTTTTACTTACAGATGCATATACACATGTAAAGATCGAGTGATTTATACACACATCAACCACATGAACGACCACAAGGACAAACTCAGCTCCAGTGGCTTTGAGCGACTACTGTTTTTTTTTTTCTTCTTTTTTCATCTGTTTATAGATGTGCATTTGCTTGGGGGAAGTTGAAAATAAAACCATTATTTTGTAATAGAGATTTTCAAAAAATAGCTCCGGTGTTAATGATGATTTCCTTGCAGGATCATTACTGTACCATTTTCACCCCATTTCATTTCACCCGACCCCCCGCCCCCACCTAATCGAAAGACTCATCTAATCATGTTTTTTTTTTTTTTTTTTTTTTTTTAATGGAGTGGCTGCCGATGAAATGACTGAAGGGGATGTTATTTGTGTCCTGGAAATATAACAGGCACACATGTTTGATAAACAACACAGGTGGTAAATGAAGAAAATCGACATTAACCAGAAAATTAAGTATGTTGTTACAAATTGATATGTTGTATGTATACACTGTAAACTGGAGCTGCAACGACAACGTATTTGCCATGTCATTGTGTAAATTAGTTGTCGGCATTCGGTGTATCATTTGATTAAAATTTGAATACTGCATGTTCAGGTTCAATTGAATCCAAAGTGAATACAGAGCTCCCTTCACTGTGCTTTTGATAAGGTTAAAACCAAAAATGAGAAAAAGGTCAAAAGTTTTTAAAGATTTTTTCCACCATATTTATCCACAAAATATTTCCTCTATACATTTGTACATTTGGGTTGTTAGATTGATACATGTTGCTTTGACTACAATTCTGATGCCAGGGCTGGAGACATAATTAACACAGTAACATTACCTTGTGTGCATCCGCCTCACTCTTTAGTTTGTTCTGGGCCCATTTGACCTTGATAAGATGCGAGTTGATCTCCTCCTTCAACTTTTCCACCTCTCGGGTCAACCTGCTAACCTCGCCCTCCTGAGAAGACAGAGAGATTGGTGAAGCAGGAAATAATACAGGACAGGAAATTGATTTTTGGCTGAGATACTTAAACAATAACTTGTCTCAATGTTATTCCCCCGCTAATTCCGTAATATTTATACAACGCATCCGTGCCCCAAGTGGGACATCCAACCAGCATGAAAAATTACGGCAAAATCTGTATACACCACAATGTTCATTACATCTTTGAGAAACTGATTTGAAGACAATTATAAACAAAGCACAAACGTATGTTTACGTTTCTACCTTAGCATCATACAGCTGCTGCAGCCGGCCTTTCTCCTGAGCCAGCTGGTTTCCTCGGAGCGCCTGGCGGTCTACCTCCTTGGTGGCCTCCCTCAGCCTCTTCTCCAAACCCTCCTTGTCCCGTCTGAGGTCGAGGGCCTCTTTCTCCCCCCGCACATACTTCATCACCATGGCCTCCTTCTCTTGCCGTGCCTCGTCACACTTCTTGTTTGCCTGAGATGGTTGGTTATATGATGAGACGGGTTTATAACATATCCTACACTTCAGTCACTGAGCTGCTTATACTGCTGGACCCAAAAAAAAAGAGGATCAGAAGAAAGTGATATTTCCCAAAGGAATCCTTAAAAGGAAATGGCTGGAGAGGAGATGTATAGTCTAGTCTACTTAGCCTGCTTACAACTTCAATCTGGACTGGCACCAGTGAAGTGATGAAACATGGACAGCTGGATGGAAGTTAAAACTGCTGACTCAATCTATTGTCAGTTCAGCGATCTTAACAAACAGCGCTGACATGCTTTCACTTTGCAGCAATATTACAAATCCCATTGCCATATTTCACGGTCAGTGCAATAATATAGTCAGTTATTTAATTAGTACAACTGCAGCAATACACCCAGACTCTCTCAATTCCATATTTTCCATTTGTATACTAACTACTGCTGCAACAATTACTTTTATTATTGAATAATCTGCAGGCTATTTTCTTGATCAATTAATTCATTGTTATATCAACAAAATGTCAGAAAACAGTGAAAAAAACTCATTTTCCTCAAGCCTAAGGTGACATGTTTCTCAAATTGCTCTTTTTATCCAACTAGATCTACAAATTAAATGATATTCAAGCAGCACCTAATATTTGAGAAGCTGGAAACAGCCATGATGATTAATAGATTATCAGAATGTCTCTTTTTTTAATTGATCAACTAATCATTTAATTGAATAACTGGTTCAACTGTCAACAAGTTTTAAACAACACATACCAAATGCCAATTCATCTATACCTGAAGCTATACCTGATCACCCTGGTACACCTGCTGTACAGAAACTTCACTCTAAATTTGATAGTTCTTTCATTGCTTTCCCCACCAGTCTCACACCTGTGTGTTCATTCCTCATCCCAACGAGAAGCTCATGCGCCATTTCTCCGTTGGTCAGATAGCAGTTTAATGTTCCTGTGCCCAACCTGCCCAGAAGTTCACTCTCACAAGTTAGTGTTTGAAAGCACAGGAGGGAAAACTGTTTAACAGATGCTTTGTGTGCTTTTGTGTGTTTAAGAATATAGATATAGCACATTTTGTGCATCAGGCATGCCATTGTGTATTTTAAATAAATGACAATAAGTTGAAAAAAAAGGACAGAATGTATCAATGAGCAAAGGTTTCAAACCTCTGGGGCAGCTGATGAGACCTGGGTCACCATCTTTAATACAAGAGAGAACTGATACATGTGACAGTGTAGAAAGGGACGACTGAGTTCAAGATCCACCTCACGCAGTTCACTGAACGGTGAAATTAAAAATTGTGAAGTGTGACAAAACTGTCAAGTGGAAAGAACTCTACCAGGTGTCTGAACTATTGGATGAAAAATGTGCTTTCCTGCAGTATTCGCTTATCAAGTGATTAAATCTGCAATAACACGAGTTTGGTGTGCCAAGACCTTGACCATTCAGGTGCTAACTTTATGCAAACGTATTCAAAGATGTGGGATACAGTGTGTGGCAAAAACAATGTATTTTTGACCCGCTGTGAGTACCAGTTATTTTAGCCATTTCAGCTTTAGCAATAATTTTTAATCCTAACATGAATACAACATTTCTTTTTCTATGAGGTGGTACAAGTTACTCGCTGGTAGTGGCACATTGATGCATAGGTATATAGTAGTTTAAAGATAGAGATACTACAGATGCTGTGGACAGAGATACTCAGCCGGCAGTTTGTCAGATATTGATTCAGCAAATTGGGCCAATTAATAAAAACATTAAGCACAACACAGCACACAAAAAAATGACATATTCTTGTCTCCAACTCTAGTATTGAAAATCTACTTTCTTGTACACGCACAGTATGTGCACATGTATTGATGTTTGTATGCATTGTGGATGATGAAGCTGCATTATGGTTTGAAGTGTCTTTATTAACTGTCTGAGTTTGCTGCTGCTCATTTCTCTCTGACAAGCTGTTGGCTCAGTCAGACATCTGCGACCACAGGAGCTGTAGCCCGAGCTCATAACTGCATAAATACATCAATACAATAACATTAACCGTGAGAAACCCATTCCATCTTATGTCATGGGCATATCCCTAAACTGCTCAGGGAATCTTTTTCTTCTTTACTTCAGCTTCGGCAAAATGTCCCCCGTCTTTTTTTTCAACTAGTCAGGACAGGGTTAATGGCAGACTGCACTGCTACAATTTCTATTTATTGAATCAGATTACTGTAAGGAAGTGTAATTTTCTACCATAGGCCATAAAGCTAGAAAAAACTGCCTTTGGGATGAGTATTTTGATCGTTTTTTAAGTAATAACATTGTGAGTTAGAGTGACTAATGACAAACTTGGCCTTAATTCAGCAAAATAAAAGGTAATGTTGCAACCTAAAATGAAACAAGACCAGACATGTAAATAAGGGTCAGACTGTGGCAAAACTATGTTGTGTGACCAGCTTATCAAGGAGTCTCAGAGTATTTAGGTCCCAGTTATACCTGTTCTAGCCGGAAGGCCATCTCCTTCTGCATCTGCTGGAGGGCAGCCTTAGCTGCCTGGTCCTGGTGGATTAGTTTATCCCGCGAGTCCTTCAGTTCTTTCAGGAGCTCCTCCACCCTGCCTTCCAACTGCAGAAACAGGGAATACAAAGGGTAAACAACTAGCAGGGCGACATGGAACCTCGGGCCACACCCAGGTCAACCTGCTACACAGGAAGACAGCAAGAAAATGCTGGAGGCAAAATCTAATTGGTAAACGCAGGAAGGGGAAGGAAGTTTGTTCTATTCCTCAAAATCAAATACTTTTACGAAAAAGAAGAAATGTGTTTAGTGAGATAAGCCTAAAATAATTACATATGACAGAAAAGCTCTTTTACCTGCCTGTCTGAAATATCAGTGTCAATCTGACTGTTACTTTCACAATTTTTCGGAAAAATTCACTGGTAATAGACATTTAATATAATCAAGCCAAAACGTAAGATTGGAAAAAATAAATAAAAAGGATCCAAGCATACACTGAGTGTATGTAATATAAATTCTTCCTACACCTTTTTGCTTGCACAATGCTTAAACAAATGCTGTCATGAAGAAAGCATGAATTGATTATTGTTCCCTCTGTGGCAACAGCGTTGCTAGACCAGACCCAATGAATAGAAAACCACTTGTGTTTTGGAGTGCCAGCTAGATGGTATGCTTTTTTTAAATCAAAGGGTAAGAAACACACACACACACAAAAAAGACACATGACAATGAGAAACACATGATTCATACAAATGAATATGGCCTTTGATGTGCATGTGGCCTGTTGAATGCCAGTAAGAACTCAGTGTCCTTTTCCTCTCCCCACCAGGTTGCTTTGTTTGACTTCCTTAATTGCCAGCTATACAGGGCTAGACTCTGCATTTAATTGAATTGGAGTGTCACTGTGACCAGTGCTGCTACACATTATTTGTCCTCTGGTTTGCCCTCCAATTGTTCAACAAACAGCATTGGCAAATCTCCAGCATCTTTGAAGGTAAATTAATATAAAAAGGGATATTTCAGGTATTAGACATATGTAACTGTTTATTTGGCAAATAAAAAATGTATGTTGTATGAGCAATTTCTGTATCTTGGATGAGGAAATATTGTATTAATGCACATTTTTGAATGTCAATACTCAGGCAATAAAAGAAAAGTCGCTTATTTGGTGCTAAGCCAATAATCTAATAAGCAATCAGTGTTCCCATAAGTTTTAAGGCCGCTGTAGTCTGCTGTTATAAGTCTTTTCCTTCATCCCGTTATAACAACTCCTAACACTACTGTGTGCACTGAAAAAATGTAAGTATTTGCAAAATGGCAGGTGCAACTGTGATTACAATTAGCAGAGGTCAATGTCCAGCACAGACAGGAAGTCAGACAAAACATTGCAGTGGAGCACTTCCTCGTTGGCTTCCATTGTTTTCAAAAATCTATTAACAATAGCTTGAAGAGACGTGCGGCTGCAATGATGAACAAAGTCCGTCATTTTCGAATATGCTTGTTTTGGACCAAGGGACAGATACAGAGCACATCGCTTGTGCACACAGTCGCTGCCATATGACCATGTTCAACATGAACAGACTAAAGAAGATGAAACCAACCTTTTTAATGGTGGCCATGTGCTGCTTTTCCGTCTCTGTCCTCTTTTTCAGCTCTTCCTTCATGTTGTCCTTCTCTGAACAGATACCCAGGATCAGCTCCTGGTGTCTCTTGTTCTCCTCAAGCAACCTATATACATAAATGCACCACGCACACACGCGCACGCGCACGCACGCGCACACACACACACACACACACACACACACACACACACACACACACACACACACACACACACACACACAATACCAATTCAGGTCAAGTTCACACAAACCACTGAAGAATTTAGACTGCTGTTATTAAGGCCAGAAGAGAGAGCAGGATAGGAACATATGTGGGTTATTCTGTGGTTTATTACTAAAAAAAACAAGAAGCTAAGGCTTTAAATTACAATTATTCTTGTGTATCAGCTTCATAAAAAGCAGATTTAATACAAGTAAGGTGAATGAAAAAGAAAAGCAATAGCAATTAGGTTAATCTCTTGCTAAACTGACCCGTTTCAAAGATAAGCACTTTACAAATGGCACATTAAACTGAAGCTAAAACCAGAGTGTATCAATTTAAACTTACAAAATAGCAGTTTACCTCTGAATAGCTTTCTCCTGCTGTGCATACTTGTACTGCACACACTTCTCAAAGACCAACATACAGTCCTCCTGGTCTGTGGGGAGTCCATTGACAGGTGGGCTGCCCTTTCTCTCGCTTCCACCTTCACCCTCAGGCAGCTGACAGGCCAAAAGCTCTGACTCTAGCTCATCCAGCAGTGACTCCTGTGACAGCGAGCGCTGGATCTGGGAAATAAGCTTGCGGCTGCAATCAGTGTCATATGGGCTCGACGAGGAATGTGACGGGGCTGAGATGTTGGCACCGGTTTGCGGACTGGAAGCAAGAGAGGAGCTGACAGTGTCAGAGCTAGGGGTCGAGGGGCCGTTAGAAATCCCAGAGGTGGTCATGGTCTCGGTAGGGGAGTTTTTGGAAGTGCTCTGGACGGAAGAGGATGATGGACTCTCAGCTGAACCACTATCATCAGCTGGCAATGGCTCTGTGGAACAATTTGTAACCAAGAGTGATGGTTGCTCATTGTGGTTCGGAGTTGTGGCATGAGGAGCCTTCACTTCATCAAAAGTCAATAAGGTTTCGATTGTGCCTTCAAGAACAGAGGGAGAGCTTTCTACCACATCATCTAAAGAGGTGTCTGGGGCTACCAAAGCTCCACCAGCCTCATTTGAAAATGAAGGAATCCCACCTTCCGTGGAAAGTGTATTGTTATGACAGCTGGTATCAGCATCCATCTCACTCCCAATACATGTTTGAGCTTCTGGCTCTGTCTTTGTGTCCATCTCAACATCTGTTGTACTCTTGATTAATTCACTTTCAGGCAGTGCTTCATCTTTTGCCTGACTGTACTTTTCTGCCTCATCAGCACCATTGTGGGATATTTGCTCCTCATTTTCTACATTGGCTGTGTTGTTGTGGGGCTGACTTGCAGGGGGAGATCCCTCAAACACAGATTCAACCTCTGATCCTTCCATCATGTGTGTATCTGAAGCAGGACCAGGCTGTTCCATGGCCCCTCCCTCAATTAAATCTGTCAGAAATAGACAAAGAAGACACAGAGGGGAGAGAGGAAGACAAGTGGGAGAAAAGACTGATAAACTGCTTGGGTTTTCAAACATGACATTGTGTGACAACAGTTTTCCTATGAGCAACCCACAAGTCTGGGATGTCACCAATACAGCAGCACTGTGTCATGTGCATAGTGTGTTTTTCTGGTCATTAAGTACAATCTTGGCCTTGCGTCGAGGCCAGGAAAACCATAACAATAAACTTCATATTTCCTCATGTCATGTCTCTAGTGATTTGCAAGTTTATCTGTCACTAAAAGGAACACGTAACTCAAAGGCATGCGCACACACAAACACACACACACACACACACACACACACACACACACACACACACACACACACACACACACACAGGGAGGTGTGGTTCTGCCAACACCTGCGAAGTAGTTGCACTTTTAGGCATGTGGTACAGAACGTCATACAACTAAGATAGGTAAGATTATTACACAGTCTGCGTTTCCTGTATCCTCAAAATGTAGTACAAAATATCCACATGTCCCGGAAAAGTATATTATTATATGGCATTAGAAAAATCTGAAGCCTAATGAAAAACCATTTAAAAAAAAAACCTGGTACATGGCAGAACACATGACCAACCTCATTTTTACTTATAATAACTAACTAAACTAATAATTACAACCTACATGGATTCTCTTGATAGCACCTACATTATATACACTTATTTTAGGCATTTGAAATCAAACATTCAAAAGTAACGCAATATTCCCCTGGCTTTGTCAGCATTTACTCTGGTATTAATTGCTGAGATGACTAAAAATAGCTGGAAGTCATGTAATCTTTGATACAGGTCTGAGTTTTTGTCCTGACAGACGATATCCAGCGACTGAGGCTCCTTACTCTGTTACAATTTGTTTCCTGATCCAAACCCCCCGCAGCACCATTTGTCCTACCTCTTTCTCTTCCAACACCATCTTCTCCATATTCACTACAGCACCCTACCCACAAACGGGGAATTTTGCAGGTCTTACAATAACACCTGAAAGCCTTGTGCTTGGTATCACCCTATTATGATACCGGGGAATTCAGTAGCTACATCCAGCGACATAATCCAGCTTTTCCTGTTAAGCAGTTAAAGCATAACAGCTACAACATATGCAATAGTGATGATGCTCTTGTGACAGGTGTCATGCTATCACGCTATTAAAAGTAGTAAACGCAATAGCAGTAGCCAGCTTTATTAAAATACAGGCTTAATGTGTTCGGGCATCGGGTTAGTGACAGTTCCATTTGTATTTGGTGCTGTTTTATTAACACTTCGGTTCATTTAAGCCCTAATGCTGACTTTAGCTCGCTAGCCATTTGGTTAACCACGACAATGCATGAGAAAACCCCATTCTCTAACGTAAAACAGCACAATCTGAGGGTAAAACACAGCATACCAACAATGGGTGGTTCAAATGTCTTCGAAGCTAAACTGCAGAGTGACATATTGTATCGTGCCGCTGCTTACTTTCGTTAGCCTAGCTACCGTTGATAAGAGAGGCGTTAGCTAGCTAGCGGTGCTAACGCTAGCATCTAATATACACGATAAGCAAAGCTTAATAAAAAAATGATTGTATTTTCACCCACCGAATGCGAAAAACTCATACTGTAGTTCAATGCAGAGGCGATTGGAGTAAGGACGAACTTTGGGCTTGCTGTCTAACCAGCTGATAGCCCCAACAAGTCACTTTGATATGACACATCAACAAATATGGCCACTGCAGGAGAAATGATGAGGTGATATAAACCAATGAGAGGCCAGAGAGAAATTACGTTAGTGTGACGTCAACAGGTACACCACCCCTCCACCTTACGTTTTGTGACTATTTTATGACTTGCAGCCTATAATTAATGCACTGGATGATACAACATAAATGAGCTGGTATACCAGTTTAATACCGATACCAAAACCAAACTTTTCACAAAATTATTATTTTGTTCAGTTTAAACCTTCAGTGTTTGAATTTGTTTTTAAACATATGATTTGAGTGTTAGGACGTTTGCCTTGATAAAATTCAGTACGGAATCAACAAATATATAAATGAAATGAGCCAGTGCGCCAGCTTTTAGTACTTTACTTTTTTTCGTGGTGCTCAATGTTATGGTTAATACTCCACAAGTATGGCTTTGACACCCAGCCCTTTTTTTGGTGCTTTGATAACATATTTTACATATTACGTTTGTACTGGTATCGTGCCTTGAGATTATTATATAATAATACATATTATCTCATATAAGAAAGTAGGCATAGAAATCATTTTAACTATTCGAGGATTGAGGATGTGGCCAAACACTCACTGAGAGACATGGGTCACGACCAAAGGAAGAGGGTCAAATACATGAGCAAAGAGGGTAGATGCCTTAAGCAGGAGTGTGCCATATTTCTGCACTGCAGATGGGTAAAAGGCTCAACCATCCAAAGAGCCTTCTGTGTAAAAATAATTAAATTAACAACGTTTATATTTAGCTCACTTAATACCACAAAGCTTTCTACCCTGTATTACAGAGGTGTGTTCAACAGATTTAAGACAAATAGTGTTATGGTTGGAAAACAACTACATTATTTCAAGGCAAGAGAACCTTAAAATCTTGAATCTAAATAAGAAAATTTTTTATATTATACACATATTATATATATCTGTTATTATGATACAACATGTATTGCAACATGCTTGTTATTGACAGCAATTGCTGAATTCTGCCTTTTGATATCTAAAGGCCTTTTTTTTACGTGACTCACTCAGTGTGACCAAAACAGTCCAAAGAACATGTTACAAACATGAGCCCATATAATACTTTTAAGACACAAGTTCACAAAATTCTTGAAGATAAATGTTCTTTTATTTCCTTCATTACCTTCACTTCAGTGCATTGCTTGTGGTTTTCTTTGGCCTTTATAAGTGTAACAGACAAAAACATTTTCAGCGATTCCTTTATTAATGAAAAATAATTAGCAGTAGAGACAAATAAAACTGAATTCTCTTTCTCTTTGAGACAGTAGTATTTGCGAATTTCATCCTGACCTTGTGACCTGTCTGCAATTGAGGCTATTGCGCATGTGCAACACTTTTACCTGCTCAACCTACACGTGCGCTCAGGTAAAATTTAGACTGCGCAACATAAAACTGTAATATACATATTTATTTGTTTGGGTTCGCATATGTGTGTATGTATATATGTAGTTGCGTGTTGTAGTATAACACTGTGTTTTTGTTGTTGTAAGCTCAAATACCGTCGCTTGTATTAGCTTGCTGAGAGCTAGTTAGCGAGCTAACTTGTCAATTCACCGGAAAGTGTACATAAGGTTAGCTAGCCGTTTGAGCGTTGGTTGACACTTTTTGTGCACCTCTCATGCTCAAGCTGACTCAAGCTGACAAGCGTCATTCTTATTATGTTGACAGCTGTCGCCATGAACCACTCCTTTTCTCCAAACCTGGTTCGACCTAACCTGCCTTTGAGGAAACCTTCATCGAGCCCTATGGCTGTTGCCACCGCTTCGTCTCCTTCGAGACATCTCATCATGCCCTTTTCAACACCTGTGCTCCCCGCGTCTGGTGCCACTGGAGACGGTAAATCAATGCCATCCTTATCAGAAAAGACAGACACCAACAATTGTTGGACACATAACCTGCCTGTCGTTTTCTCATTTGGAAAATTTTACACTGATGCAAAACATAACTAAGATTTGAACTTGACAGTATTATCTTCTATATAGTTCATAGACTTTATATTTCAATAGATTCATTTTTCTTTTTTCTGCAGGTCTTGTCCAACCACCAATAACCAGGGATAAAGCAACAGTATGTGTCAAGTTCATCATCAGTTCTGCATCATAAATTGGTGTGACCTGTTGAAATTAAAAGTTTTTTCTCCATGCCATTTTTTTCCTCTGCCCACAGATGTTAGGAACCACACCACCAGCACTGACTGTATACTTCTGCAACTTCTGTGGTCAACAAGGTAATATTACAATTTAGAGGGGTATGTTAGGGTCCTGCAGCAGTGTACCATGGAGTGCCAGCGATATAAGTTTGCATTTTCAACCAAAGGATATTCCCCAGGTGAATTCATGGATGAAAAGACTATGTTGACTATGTCTCTCTTTTTTCGGGTACCTCAGTATTGTCTTGGCTCTGTGTGTTCAGTGGTTGTGTATCTAAGGGATGTGCTGTAGGATGACGCGTATCAATGATATTTATGGCTTATGGCCCTGAAGTCATCAACCTACCTGTAAGCCATAGATGAAATTCAAACTAGCAAGCAAGCATGAGTTAGGTTTTTTTAAGTGCTGTTTCTGCCTCACTTAAAATGATCCCACATTATTTTAACATTATGGCATTGTCAAGATAATACCTAATTAATTTTTGTATAAATATATATATCATGACATGTTTGGACATAAAAATACTTGAAAAACAACTTAAAATGAATACATTCTAAGCTCATGGAAGGCATGTGAACAACATAATCCTTTCTAACTATTGTTATTGCTAGCTATTTTCCTTTAGGTCATGTGTTCTTATCTCAGCAATGGCAAGACGTTTTCTCATGCTTTGTATGTATTGATGGGAAAGGGCTAATGGATGATGATAAAACAGAAGTGGGTCAGAAGTTTGTCAATGATTGAGAAAAATGTATAACTATCACACTTGTACAACAGTTATGTGCATTTAGGAAAAGTGACTGTATAAAATGTTATCACGTCTTGGAGTGTGCTATATTTTGATTTTAACTACCGTATGTCCTGATGACTGATTGATAGATAGATCAGAGACTGGTTAAAAATTAAAACTACGACTGCAGCACGGCAGGTGTGTAGAGCTAGATGCAATAATATGCAATATATTTCATGAGTTGTTTTTGTGTCAGCATGTCAGTGAAGTCTAATTTTTTCAGTGTTCACCAACAGGAAATCTTCGGTGCAAGCGCTGCAAGAAGACGCCTTACTGCTCCGTGTTGTGCCAGACCGAAGACTGGATAGCACACAGACATATGTGCAAATCTCCTGATCCAGAACCTGCAAAGTAAGTTGGTTCAACTCTTGGTGCAATACTAACCACAACCGGTCAATTTGTACTTAATTAGCAGAGTTGTATCAATAAATGATGTACAATAATTAATGCAGTCACTTGTTTCTCTTAATTTAAAGAGAGAAACCAAAGGAAACCACAGTTTTGCCAATGACAGGAGACAGAGCTGGCCAATTGGAGATAAAGGTAATCACACTGCTTTGATGTCATGCAAGTAACGTTTTCAAGCTCTGCAGTTGCATGATTTGAAATTATCTAAAAGTACAGTGCTCTTTATCTTTGTTTTACCTCTGTTTGTTGAAGCCTGCAGCAGATACATCCAGCCTCCAAAGGGTCTATTTGAAAGACTTGCAAATGACTAAAATGATTCAGGGAACAGACATCCAGGTACACCCCACCCAGTTCGTCTCAACTGTAAAGACTGAGCTTGTTTCTGTTATTAAGTATTAAAATGCAGAATTTGTTTTTATAATTGTGTTTGGTTTCTAGGCATCCATTGTAGAGTTATACAGCCCTGGCAGGTTTTTCCTCCTAGCCCAAAGCCCTGAGATGCTAGAAGCTCTGCATGGCATCAGCACAGAGCTTCAGAAAACTTACAGCTGCTCTTCAGCAACAACATACGTACCCTGTGTCGGGGAGGTTTGTGGAGTACAGTTTTCCTGTGATCTGGTGAGCAGAAGCCTTCTCAAGCAATTTAACAAGAGTCACAAGATTTAGTATTCACATTGGCTGAGTCCTTGACTGTGTCACTTGTGTTTGCCTCAATTTTTATGTGTAGAACTGGTACAGAGGCCTGGTCCAAACCTTTTCTGCTGACCAGAAGACTGCTAATATCCTTTATATTGACTTTGGCAATGAAGAGGATGTCCCTGTGGATAGGATTAGACCCCTGGCTGCTAATATCCAGCGATCTTGTCCATGTGTGAGTGCATATTCACACCACTTAAAGTAGTTGTAGCAACATTTTTAGTAGCATTTTCCTAAGCATTTAATGTGGTAATGGTGAGTATCAAAATATTTTTGTCATATGAAAATTAATTATGTACAGTTGGCATGATGACAGTTGCACTTGAATCTGTTATGTTCAGGCAATGGAGTGCAGAATCGCTGGGGTGGTGCCACTGGATGGCAACTGGACAGGCGAATGCTGTATTGCAGTCAGACAGCTGGTGGCTGGCAAGACTGTGACTGTTAAGCTGATAGAAACACTGGAGAATGGTCGCATCCATGTTGTGGATATCCTGCTTTCCATGGGTAGGTTATATAATATGATCCGTTTGTGATAAGTGTAATTACTGACGGGGATGCACAGGTGAAGGATTAAATTCAGAGTCAATAAGTCTCCCTGTTTCTTTTAGGAAAGCAATTGAGCACATTCCTCCTTGAGCATGGTTATGCCACAAAGGAAATAGTCAATGCAACACCGACTAAACAAGAAATACGTAAGTTAAAAAAGCTGGTTTCATATTTACTAGCCCACGCCGTCTCAAATCAGTCAATAGACCAGGGCTCAGACACAAGGAACAGGTAAGAAGTTGTGAGAAGAATCTTCTTGTAACTTGTAAGAAGATTTTCAGTGTCTATTTGATCTGCATCAGGCGCCATGATGAGTGTATCATTGGAAAATTTTAAGCGTCACTCCAGTGGGAAAGATGACAACACCTGGGCTCAGCCTCCAGAGCCTCTGACACAGGCAGTGGGGGACTCCTTCTCTGTTGTGGTCACCCACTTCCAATCACCCAGTGAAATTATCGTACAGAAGGTGGAAAATGCTGGTAAGTAGCATTTTTTTCTGGTGCATTCAACTTAAACCTTTGCAACATGTGTCTCAAACTTGAGAGCTATTGCTTTACAGGAGTGATTCAGGAGTTGCAGTTGAACCTGAGGGAACACTGCTGTCGTGTCCCAGCCCCCCAGAACTTCAGACCAGCACCTGGTACTGTTTGCTGTTCCAAGTTCTCAGGTACAAAACATATGTACATATTTAAAATAAATCAACCTTGAACATATTGCAGTATGAGAGAGTTGGTGTAATAAGAAAATGCTGAATTGGTTAAGCCATTTACCAAAGACGCACTGTATGAGTACTGTAACTAAACAAGTTAATGCATGACAAAACTGTTGACATTTCAACCAGGTTTCAGTTGAGTTAAGATTTATATCTGTATTCCTAGTGTATTCCTTTATAAATCTGTTTTAATGATTTCAAAATGCCTTGAGCCTGCAATGTTCTCTATCTCACCAATTTACTGATTAAATATGATTGCATTGCCTCTGATTTTAAAACATGTCTACATTCAGCCCTTAAAACATGGTGTCATGCAGTATTGTATCAAAATAGTAGTTTCCATTGGTACTACTATACTTTGACCTCTGTTTGTTTCTTCCAGAGGACAAGCAGTGGTACAGGGCCAAAGTTCTGGCTTATTCATCAGAGGAACGCGTCTGTGTTGGCTACCTTGATTTTGGCAACTCCGAGGAGGTGGATTTGGGTCACCTGCGGCCTATCACCACTTCATTACTGGCCCTGCCAATGCAGGCTATGCCTTGTGGTCTAGCAGGTAGTGTCTTAACAGTGCAGAAAATTTCTAGCGGTTCAAAAGTTACTAAACTGTTTTTCACTATGTATTTGATGGCTCTATATTGAGTAACAAGCCTGCAGGTTAAAGTTTTGGAAAACATCTTTACCCATACTTTGACATGCCCTTTTTGTAGGGTAAATCTATTTTTAATGCCCCTGAAATTGTTCAAATTTTCAAAAAGGGATATATTTGACTATATTCTACAATAACTGGTTTTGCATATTGCTAGAGATATTGGTGTAAACTTTGTTTGGTAAATTGAAATGCCATATTAGATACAACATACACTTTAAGTCCATTGTCTCTCACCCCCACTCAGATGTTTATTTGGTCTTTTCCAGGGGTGCAGCCTGTTGGGGAGAGGTGGTCAGAAGACTGCCTGTTGGCCCTGCAGCGAAGAGTATCCAACAGAATACTGCGCATTGAGATCCAGGGAGCTCATGAGGGCAAGGTTTTGGTGGCCATGATTGATGAGGGCAGCGACCCTCAGGCCAATGTAGCCGAGCTGCTGATTTCTGCTGATTACGCTAGACCCGCTGCTGTTCCTACCAGTAGTGACCAGCAGGTTGACCAGACAGTAACTCCTGCTGCTGAACCACAAGGTGAGAAGTGTCTGAAGTTAATCTCACAAAGTTTATATTTTGAGGATTTTCTAACTTTGTTTGAAAGCACAATGTATATTTTATGGTTTATAACTAATTGGGCCTGTATATGATGCATCTTTATTGTGATGACGTGCTCTTCAGTGCCTACCCCAGCAGGTGAGCCTCTGGTGTGGTCTTTTGCTGAGATTCCCTGTGACGGCCAGACAGTGGCACTGCTAGCCAGTGTGGTGGAGAACCCTGGAGAGTTCTACTGCCGCATTGACAATCCTACAGGTACTGTTGCTTCTGCAGCTTAGAACATTATTGGTTTTTGACAGCTTATTAAGCTCAGTATAGGGTATTGAGTGCCGATACAAATACTTATTTTTTCAATATCACCATCACATTTTAGAGGATGTTAATCTAGTTTAATCATCTATATTACAGTTAATCATCAGTGGCGTACAGTACGGCTCCTTTTGTCTTTTGTCATATATTTTATGTACACAATCATTCAGATTGTTTGGCCACTAGTGCTGTAGATTGTTACAAGTATTTCATTTGTTGTTGCCCCTCCAGAATGATGCATTAACTTGAAAAGGTATTGGAAATGCTGCAGTGTCTATGATATTACACCAAGGTTATAATCATTTCAGATGTCTACATAGGACTTAATAGTTTTATTTATGTTCTTATTACTTAGATGTGATCTTTTCCTCATGCAACTTGAACAGTTTATTTAATGTGTCTGACTGTGTTTATCAGACCATCAGCGGCTGATAGAGCTTGGGGCTGAGTTGAAGCAGCATTGTGAGGCAGATAACTCACCTTTTGAGCCCAAAGTGGAAGAGCCCTGTTGTGCCATGTATCCTGGTGAGTTTGTCTACTGTGCTACTAGTTGTGATAAACACTGTCGGCAAGCATGACTTATTGGCATATGCAACTGCATCAATTATGTTTTTATTAAAAGTTGTGAAAATAAAGTAGAATTGCTAAAAGATATCATGTTTCAAGTGTTTCATCTAGTATGTCAATTGGCTTCTGTTTTGATTGACATAAGATTATTTTCTTGGACCAGATTGTGTTTTTTTTTTTTTTGATTTGAGGTATATAATGGGCTTTTTGGTCCCCAGGTGATGGAGCGTGGTATCGGGCTTTGGTGAAGGAACTGTGTGAGAACCGGGTGGCTGTAAACATTGTGGACTATGGTTTCAACATGAAAGTAGAAAAGCACCATCTTAGATCCATTACACCCCGACTCCTGACTCTACCCTTTCAGGCAGTTTGCTGCTGGCTCTCAGGTAGTGTGTGTGTGTATGAGAGAGAGAGAGAGAGATAGAAGAATGGAGAATTCAAAAGTTTTATTCCGGTAAATATGAAATTGTAAAAAAAAAGTTATTGTTTTCTTATTTAGTAGCCAAAACACTCTCACAGTTTTCTTCATTTCTCACATGACATCAAAATGTAGCATTTTTCATATATTCATGTTTTTTTTTTTTCGTTTGAGAATATTTCTTCTGTGTTGGATTCAGGTGTGGAGCCCCTGGGTTCAGAGTGGAGCAGTGAAGCCCTGCTTTGGTTCCAGGCTCTGGTGGATGGCGAGCAGCTCTCTGCACGTGTCCTTTCTGTCACTAAACAGGGCTATTGTGTGGAGCTGGAGAGCAGAGGGCAGAATGTGGCTGCTGCCCTAATTTCTGAGCAACTAGCCAAAGTTCCTGGGGAGATTCATAAAGAGACGCGTGCAACCACAGGCTCTGCAGCCAAATCCCAAGAGAGCACAAAGGAAAATGAGAACAATCAAACACATGCACAAGACTCCAACCAGACCGGAGCCACTTCCAAAGAGACACCAACTGAATGCCGGACCGCATTGCCATCAGAAGGTCAGCTAGAGCGTCTATCTTCAAGATGAGATGCACGTGGTTGATTTTAGGATCCTGATCGAAATAATGATGTAATCTTTTTTCAGTCCCATCTTTCCCAGTAGACTGGAAGGCAGTGGAGTTGCCTCCCAGTGAGACCTTTAAGCCGTACGTTGCAGCCGTCACTAGTCCTTCCCTCTTCTACGTGCTTGGTCCCAGCCAGGGTAAGAACACCCATTTAGGTCCCTATCTGTCATGAATACATGCACAAATGGTGAAAATTTGATACTCCTTTCTGATGTAGTTGCTGTGTGTTTGTATTCAGTAGATCAGCAGAAGCTTCAGGAGTTGATGATGCAGGTGGCTGCCTACTGCAGCAACAACCAGGCCTCTTTATCCTCTGCTATCCTGAGTAGACCAGTTCCTGGGGCTGCCTGCTGTGCCCAGTTCTCTGGTGACAAACACTTATATTATTCATTAAATATATACATTATAAAAGAATAAGTCCAGAGTTAAATTTTAATCTGTTTGCGCTTTCTATCACATCTTGAGATAAAAATAAGGTGCCTTCCCAAACTGTAATATGAGCCCAATGGTTTTAAATCATTGCCATGACTCCTTAATACAGGTAAATTACAAATGGATGACTATGTGAGCAAGTTTCATCCTTACATGATCTTAAGCAGTGGTTTTACAAGAGATCATCAATAGGAAGTAAAAAATGCAACTTAAAATCCAGCAAGCACAAAAGCTGACAATATTGATGTTTGAACATCATACTGAGATATCTAGACTCCAAGGTGGATTAGTTTTCACAGCGCACGGTGGTTTATGAGGAAATTGCATCCAGAGTTTGATAAATACTGTCGGCAGGGGAAAACCCCGTCACCCAGGCAGTGTGATTCCCACACATGAAGAGACCCCATGAGGACAGACCACCTGAACCATCATTGAGCTGTTTCCACTCAGAGGCCCTCAACTTAATCAGTCGCTATCAAATCTCATCTCTTATTCTTCCATCCACTTTTTATGTTTGCTCTCTGGCGATTCTTGAGACCCCACCTGTGGTTGTTGCCCCTGCAGACCTAAACAGGTAATTTGGTGTCTGCTAGTAGATATAATTACACAGCGTGTGCTCAGTCGAGCACAGGAGCGGCTCTTCTTTAAACACAGTATACAAGTAAGAGACTATGCCTTGGCATACATTCCACAGCTCGACTAACAACAGGGTTCGATTTAATGGACTTTTCAGTGCTCTTCTGTACAGTCTTAGCTGGTAAGAGCTCAGCAGTTTTTAAGGGCAGCTGTGTTTCTTAAAGGATGCATTTAGGACTTTTTTGGCTCTGTCCTAATGAGCAGCAAATACTGATTATTGACAACTTAACAAATTTCCATACAATTTTCCATACAGTTTTTAAGATGTACCCATTTGTAATAAAAAGTTGAATTAACATATTACAGTGATCACGCAGGCACCTTCTGGAGGCTGTGACTTTGTAAACCAATATATTAATTCTAAGCCTCTGTTTGTGCTCAAAAAGAGACCAAAATATTAAACACTTTTTTTTTCTTCAGCCGACAATAACTGGTACCGTGCAGTGGTCCTGGAAGTCGGTGAGAGTGAGATGAGTGTAGTCTATGCAGATTACTGCAACACTGAAAAGGTGCCATTCTCTCGAATCTTGCCCATCCCCAAACAACTGCTGGAGCTCCCCTTTCAGATCACTCGCTGCACCCTCACTGGTAAGGCAATAGGGCTATTTTTCCGTCTTTCTGAAATGAATTTCAAACTGGGCCACAAGTGCTCTTTGTGATTGCTCTGGGCTGTGGCAATTTACTCCCTGATATACCCCTCTGCTCCTTCTCCATTCCTAGGTAAGGAGCACTTTCCCGCTGAATGGCCAGAGGAAGTGCAGCAGATGTTTCAAACTATCCTGTTGAATGGTGTCCTGGGCACTGTCCAGGCCTTCGATGGCTCTGCTAACATGCTCTCACTCACTCTGCCCACTGAGAAGGGAGGGGGGGACCTCACTGCCATGATAGTGGATTCACTACAGGTCCGGACCAAGAGTAATTCTTGCCCACCCACCTGCCAGAGGGCTGACCAAACTGATAGCAGCACACCTACTGCCAGCACAACAGCTGCACCTGACTGCCCACAGCCCAAGTCGATACCTGAAACCCAAAAGGAGCTGGAACATGAAACAGCTACCACAGACCTAATCATAACTGAGCCAACACCCTGGACTCCCCAGCAGAATAAAAACATTTCTGCAGAGTCTGTCATTGGTTAGTGAAGTCACAATTTCAAAGTGTGATTTTTTTTTTTTTTTTAATTTATCTATTTTTTTTTTTATTTACTTTTATTTGGTTGCAAATTCTTACTGTTTAATACATTCAAGAAAATATCCTGGAAAACCAGGCATTTTTTGATATTGTTACAATCTATGCATCATATTGCTTTGCTTAAAGAACTGAATTCCCAAAGCAAACAAGTAATTATTTTTTATCATTGATTAATCTAGTAAATGTAAAAAAAAAAAACTATATTACTGTAAATGCTGAAATCAAGCAGCAGCAATATTTTGTCTTTCAGTCGATCCAGTGCAGAAGATTATTGCACAAATGGAGCCACCATGCACAGTTAATGCAGAAACTAAAGGTATGTAAGCTGTAAATGTAAGAACATGATCTGTAACTGCCCATTTTTAAATGTTATTTAATTATTAATGATCAACCCTCAGGCTTTGTCCTGCTACAATTGTTTGACTGTTTCAAGACGGTAGGGTATTTACCTGCCTTTCTATTTGAATCCCAGCTCCTCAGACTTCGCACTGCTGCTGTCTGAGCCTGAAGACTAAGGTCAGAGCTTGTTTTACAGTTTTTGGAAAGCATCTTTGAACTTGTGTTATTTTATTTGATAAGGCATTTTTTGGTGTGTGTATATCTAGGTGTTAATTGCCAACTTGCACATCAATTCTTATGTGAAAGAAGAAATTAAGAAGTGCAAATGGAAAACATCTATAATAGTGTATTCTCTTGCCTTTCACAGATTGATCAACTGGAAAAGCTGATGCAGCTGCAGCTCACTCTCATCAAGCTGTTAGTTGGAGAGTCTAAATAAGATTCATCACATGCCTAACTTTACAATCCTGTTTGCCAACTTGTTGAAATCAAGGTTGCGTTTTTGTTGAAGACACTGTAAAAATTACCCTCTTGCTTTTAATTTTAATTTTGCGTCTTTATCATTGATACCATGCATTCTTTTCAGGACATTTCTGTTTTTAATCTGTAGTTATATTCTAGTTACCTTTTTTTAGGCTTTAATATTTTTGGAGGTTTTCTGAAACCTCATGCATAAAAGTTGGCAGAAATATCAGCAACACAAGATGTTCAACTTCAATTATCCAAGTGTGTATTTGTCTCCTGTAAGAGTGCTGTAGCGCATGCTGTGCTGCCATCTGTTCCTTTGTTCAGTCCTAATCACCTGCTCAGGTGGGATGTTCAGCCTGATTGATTTATGTTTGACATGTGTTTCAGTCTTGACATAAAAGTTCTTTGATGAAAAAGACCAAATGAATGGATGAATGGAAGTGATTTTATTTTGACTACACAATTCCTGTGGCTTTCGACAGTAAAGCAGAAGCATCCAATGTGAGAACTTAACTTTATGCCTGCAGTTACACAGTGGAGGTGTGAGGAGTATTTTTTCTTCATGGAGAAGAGGAACAGCTTATGTGAGTACAAAGGTAAGAGGAAACATTTATAGTGCGTCTCGGCCCCTCCCCTGTCTCCATACTTGCCCTGTGTGGGATAATGAAACGAGGACAAATTAGACGCCACCGGTGCAGGAACATCAGAGGTGGGCATGGCGAGTAGGTGGGGTCGCTGCACTCCTGTGCGGAGAAGAAAGCCAGCAGATCAGACTTGTGCGGAAACAAAGCGGTGTGGAGAAGCGGGGAGGACTGGCCACTGAAAGACGCGCCTTAAACTCAAGGACAATAAACAGCGTATGGTAAGACGATTTATTTTTTGTTAACATGGAGGAGCGTTTGTTTGGCACGCCTGATAGTGGAGGGCGAAATCTGATGTAATGCAACATGTTTGTGAATGTAAAAAAAATATATTTTAGTGTTGACCAATGATTGCTACAAAAAAAAAAAAGCTAACAACGCGGAGACAGGTGGACGTTTTGGAAATTTGCAAAGCAACCTCGCAGTGATGGACTCAGATTCCTGTGTTGAAGTAAATGAGACTGTCCCCTGCTCTGATTTATATTACAAGAAAATGTCACATTTTAACCTAAACCCTTTTGGTAAATACTACTACTAAGTTCCAGTATATGAATAAAGTTAGTACATCAATTTCGTTGTAATACAAACCACAGGTAACGAGACGACTGCAGTGAACTTAAAAGTAATTAAATGCATTTCTTGAATTCCATCTACCTACTTACTACCTAAGTGGGTTGACTCCATCAATTTGTTTGACTTCTTGAGTAAACCCTGGCTCCTGTTGCATGTCAGGGTCATCACCTCTGGCTTCATCTGAAACCTGCCTTGCCCCTTGACACATTTAAGAGTGACCAGATGCTGACAGGGTTGACTAGAAGTTAAGCTGCAAGGAAACTTAAATAGATTTTTCTCGTAATTTCATCCTGAAATTATAGCTCATGTTTACCTGTTGTAAGAGCATGACTGTATGTGTCTTTGTCTTCAGTACCTGAACGCAAGTCAAAATTTGTGGTGTTAAAAATCAATCATGAAGACAGGGAGCTTTTAATAGGTTATTGATCAACTAAGAATGAACCACCACCTTAAGTTGTTGTGAAGTTTAAGGATTTGGTTTTTAATTCAGTTTCCTTTTGGTTTGTGATGTGTAATAACCCACTGGAGAATAGGGCTTTACATCCTCTGTGTGTGTGGTTGCCAGCTCGTTCGTGCAACACATTCCCTTGCTTAAATGCATACCAACGCTTTGTGAATTATAGTCAGTTGTGGCTTTTAATCAGAGCGTTGTCTCCTTTTGTGGGGGGGAAAAAAAGTTTCCACATTTGTTCTTCTGTTGTTTTAAAAGTAGCAATTTGAGGTGACTCATTCTGAAATAATTTAAACTGTAAGGATGTTTCTCAAAGTGACACACCTCCAAGTACAGGTTTGGAGATTTGGTATGAAGTTAGTCCAAAGGCTAGCACTCTTTTCTAATTACAGACTACACAGTGGAGACACTTTCCAACCTGCCAACCAATTCAAAACAGGCGGCAAATTCATGGTTGAGGCCTTTTTTTTTTTCTTTTTTTTTTTTTTTTTAATGGTTACATTTTCAGGCATGCCCCCAATTTAGTATAATTTTTAGTTTAAAGTCAGAATACATTTTACCTAATAAAAATGCCCTTACCCTGTTACAATTGTCATTTACAATTATGATTTTCAGTGACATGTTTGGGATACCGATGGCAAGATAAGAACATGAAGTGCTTTTGATATAAACACCATGTGCAGATAGATGACCCGAAAGTTTGTCTGTAGAAGTCATTCAGCGTGGCTGGAATGAAGCTTCCAGTGTAGCCAGAGCAGAAAGATGTTCACTGACAGCAGGGAAGTGGGGAAGACAGAAAGATGAGGGGTGGAGGGATCCAGAAGAATGCTTGTGAAGAAGCAGCCAACTTCGAGACAGGTGTGTGATGTGCACGTGTGTGTGTATGTATATATTTATATGTGTGTGTGTGTGTGTGTTTTATTTGGAGGCATGCATGACTGCTTTCTCCTCCCAAGCGCGTGTGGGTGTGCAGTGCAGACATTCAAAGCTACCCCCCACCCCCAGCAGTAATGAAATCTCTTGTCCTCAAGGCGTACCAGCGAGTGTGCAAATACAGCATCAATAGCCCCTGGTGATGTGTATCAGCCCGGGGCTTCTCAGACAGTCGCTGCATGTCAGCTCTGCAGATCTGTATCACAGACACACAGACTCCTCTTAAAGCGAGGTTCCCTCCTGCACACAATTCTATCTCTGTCTCAGAAATACACATGGCCTCACCTATAGGGAGGCTTTATCTGGCAAATCCGTCCTCATTGACCACCCCAATGCGCACACAAACACACACACAGGCAGGATATTATGGCAGGGCTTATCAGCAGCCAGAGTGAATCAAACTTTATCTGCAGCCCCTCAACTTCTTATGTTCACCCAACAATGAACATACAGAACAAGGCAGGTGGGATTTTTAATCCTTGACTTAGATGCATGCCAGGCAAGTGGAGTACATTATAATGTGAAGTTATCATATGCACTCGACAGTTTATTTGGTTTACTGGTATAATCAAATGCAATCAATTCTAACAGTCCTGCTTTGTGAAGCCAGTCATTTTTTTTTTTTTTTTGAAGCTTTTGACACTGTCACAACAAAACCTCTGTGACCTTAACAACATGAAGTGACACCTAGAAAGTGTGCTGTGTACTCATGGTGACATCTTCATAATTTGTCCACATGCCTTTGCAATATTAAGCCTCGTCCTGGCAACCCGCCCCCCGGGGCAACACGCTGATGATTACACAGATAGATATTGGGGACATACTCTCAAACACACACTCACATACACAGCCCTCAATGCATACTCGCGGTTTAACACACTCCTGTTATAAACAACCTTTCTTAGGCTTCCTCATTGCACACGCATCAAATGCACATAATGTCTTTGTGTTGCTTTGAGAAATTCAGTTAGTTTATTGTAAACTTAACATTGATCCACGTGCTGGTGTCAAGTCAGTGAGGTGTTGGTGCATCTGTGGACACCTTTTGTGTAGTGAAGAGTGTTTTTGTACACACCAAATTCCTGGAGGCTGTCATTTGACCCTGTTGAAAGGTCGCCCTACACTTAGCTGAGAAAACATGGCAAGTTACGATTTTGCCACTTAACTTACCTGTTCAGGAGGTAAATGTGGCCTGTGGCTAGCATATGTCTTCACTGATTGTCTGGTAGGACGACACTAAACACACTTCACCTCTCCCCTGTCCTCTTAGCCTCATTCAATTCAATGTGATTGCTAGGCTCTCTGTAGAAATAATGTAAAAACAAGCATGCAAAATGTATGTACAGTACTTCAAGCTTGTTGGCTTCTGAACGCTCCTATCTCACTTCTTTTTTTTTTTTTTCTCCCTATAACACTTAAATCTCCCACAATCTCTCCTGCTGGTTGTTGTGTTTTGTTCTGTATTCTCTTTAAGTTTATGCCTTTGTTTATCATTCCAGGTGTCCCAACATGCACCCTGATATCCATCTCTCGCTCCTCTTAACACTGCTGCTTCTTCAAGGTTGGTTGATTGATTTTTATTACTGTTTTTTCATTCAGTTGAAGTGGAGGAGTGTCTTCTGTGCTTCTCTGGTATTTGGAGCCTTTTAGATTAAGGGCACTTTAAAGTACTAGGTTGGAATGTTTTTAATCCCTCTTCATTACTAACGTTTGGCCACTCTAAATCATTTGGAAAGTACAGCAAATATAGAAAATGTGACAATACACACAACCTGTTCAAGCCTGGCTGAGAAAACCCTGTTATGCAGTTACACCTTTTTTACATCCACATTTGTACATTAAATTTTTTTTGCACACATTATCTATAGAAAACAGTTCCACATTCTGTTTTTTAAGAATTTGATGAGAAGATAGATGCTCATTTTTCTTCACGGTAAATATGATACTACAGCCAGAAGCCAGTTAGCTTATCTTACCATAAAGACTGAAAACGGTGGGAAACAGCCTGTATGTGTTTATGAACCTCAGCACTTAAAATGGGCCATTTCACAGTTAGTGTTTGACTAAAGTTGAGATAAATGTTAACATTAGGCATGTAGTGACAGGTGTAAGTGTTTGCGGGAGAAAGAATGAAGTCAGTGTAATAAAAATCACAGCTACAGTGAGCATATTCGTGCACAGCATGGTGGGAAATGTAAGATCCTTCATTGATGCTCAGCCTGAGATCCTTTTTTACAAGATATTTTACGGTGAAAACCTGTCAAGTCCCCAGTGCTGAAGAATCCCCATTATCTTCTCTTCAAAGTGATTTCCTGCCTCCTGTGCTCAAAATGCTGTTTCGTTTCCAGGCAAGTCAAATTTTGCATCGCTTTTATAGCGCATTGTCAGTTGTTCTCCTGGACCCCAGAGCGCCATCGGTATTTGCCTGAGGGGAGAGGCGGGAGCGTGGGGCAATATAATCTCTGAGTTGTTTTCAAAAATGACAGCTTTAGCACCATCTGAAGTATTTATTACTGGCCATTTTAAGACTTTGAACTTGAGCAAACCAGACTGTTTCACCTTGTCAAGACGCCCCCCTTTTCCTCCTGTGCTGACAACACAGATAACATGTTGCAGTGCTTCATGTAATCCAGCCTGTCAAATTAAATTTCACAGATAGGTAGAATCTGGTCCAAGTTTCTATCTCTGATTTGAAGAGGATTTTACTCCCCACACTGTGGTGGGATTAATGTCAATTAGACACCAACTCCTCAGCCTGAGGATTCTTGCTCATTACCTTGCTCCTGACTTTCCTGCTACATTTTCATTCACAGACATTAAAGATACACAGTCATTTTTGCTCGAGGCACTTGGCTGAACAGACAGACCTTTTGTTCAGCGAACTGGGGCCCCACTGACCATGAGACAGCAGCTTGCCAAGACCCTAAACTTTCACTGTCAGGAGGACTATAGGCTGGGAATGACATTGGAATTAGGGGGAGATGAAAGGGTCAGGATAGTGAAGAGCGTGTAGACCCCTGGGTTGCAGGTGGTACTTTTCTTTGACCATTATTATTCTCTTGGTGTTTACACTGATGATTCTTGACCTCGTGAATTTTGCTTTCTTTCTTTCTATGGACTGATGGAAGATTTTCTGTAAAGACCAGGATGTCATTGGCATTTAAAGAGGGATGTGAAGTCAGAGAGCACTGAGATTACCACCAGTACTTATCAATAAACTCTACCAAAAATGGTTGTTTCCAGCCTCTATGCCGGTAGAGCAGGACCATGTTTGGTATAAATAATTGTCCGTTGCAGTCCTCTTTCAGGTGGTGTAGTCATATGTGATTTGAAGCTAATTTCAGTTGAATAAAATAATGTTTTTGTTGATATTTTTACACTGAATAATCCTTATGACACATAAACCACTAGTTTCCAAAATATGACCATTTATCATAGTATCTGTTAAGTAGCAAGTAATTACTGATTGTCATATCTTTTCTCCCCAATCCTGAAAGCACCAAGTGTTGGCACCAAACTCTCTGAAGCAGATATGTTCTTATTTCTATTGAACTCTTGCACATGGAACCTTCCCATGAGCTTTCTGTCCTCCTTTGTCATTTTGCTCTTTTATCAGTAAACACAAGGCATATCACCTATTTCAGCTAATTAGCAGGTACTAAATCAGCACAAGGCGGACAGCCCAAAGCGTTACAATGCACCTACAAATTTTCTCCCTTCTCTCCGACTGAGGAGAAGGGCTGTGCTATTCAAAGAGTAGAATCTGTTCAACGTGGAGATGCATGTTTGCAAAAATCACTCAAGTGCTCCGTCTCCGTGCCGGACAAATACCTCTGTTACCCGTTGGGGTTACCAGGGACAACAAGGCATGTTCACATGCTGTACAGGAAATCATAATGTCCCTCTCCCTCTCCTCTCTGGGCTGAACGTGTGCCTGAATAGAGCGACGTCCTTTCAGTGAATAGAGTGAAAGAATGGTTTTCTTCACTTGTCCATTCACATTAGCTTTAAATAGTCAATTATCCATCACAGAAGGGGTCAAGTGGGAGTCAGAGAACTGCACTGGCTTCAGGGACAGTATCCCATTTATTGTTTTATATCTTATTTATTTGAAGCCTCTAATGATAGTTTTTGAATGACACTGGACAGAGACAGACATACTTCTGTATACATACAGAAGTATTTAGGTCCTCAGAGCATTTGCTTCTAAATGCATCTTCTTTATCCTTCTATCTTGATCCAACTGCAGAGGTATATACAGTATAATGTAAATCACACTGTCAATTTTGAGTCAAAGTGCTAGCGCTTGTTTTCATCAACAACAGCAAGATCACTAACCCTGTCACTGTTTATCTGTGTGTGAGTGGTTTATTTTGGGGGTGGAGACACAGACACTTTAATTTTTAAGTCTTGGATTGTGACCGCTCGTCACTGCATTATTTTGTATACATACTGTATGTGTGGCAGTGGACCAACCTCCCTGTTGTTTGTCCCTTCTAGTCCAGCAGGGCACCACGGTGCAGGAGATCCAGACCAGCCATGAGAACATTGTAAAAATCAACTCGGCAGGAGAAAGTGAGTATGTTACCAAATCCACATTTAATATGAAAAAATGGTTAAGAAATTATGACACTGATCTAGTGTTCCGCAATAAATAATATGCAGCTCAGTCAGAAACACCTAATCAAGGAATTTACCATCATTATAGCAAGGTGTGTAAAGTGACAGAATGCACAGGGTCTGACAAACGTTATAAACGTTATACAAACGTTATAAAGGACGATGCAGTTGTAGCACATGGATAAATGACGAGGTAGGGTGACTGAACGAATCCTCTGGTGGGTGGTGGTCTTATTAGCCTGATGTCTCTGTTTGGAGATGACTTTCACACAAACAGAGCCAGTGGCTGACAGACAGACAGACGGCACACTCTCTCTGTCTCTAATGGCCCTCTTCATGATCAGCTGCACATTCTAACATGACAGCAACACCGCACATTATTTATGCAGCCAGCGAGTGCAGACACGCTCGGGAGAGAGAGGAAGAGTTTTTGCTTGGTAATGGTTTTATGAGTGTGTTCCCCAGGTAAAGAAAATTGAGCTCTGGCATGCTAAGCTGTTTTTCTCTTATTATAGCAAGGTATTATTTTCATCTGCAAAAGCCAGTTTGATAACTAATCAGCATAATCCCATAATCCCCTGTTTACATTGATAGAATAGGAGCTCTTTGCCAGGAATGCATTGGTTTAGACATTGAATGAGTTTGGACCTACTTCTTTATCCAGACATCCAGTGGGTTTCACTTTTTCTTCTGTGTTTCCATGGGAAGCGATGCAGTGCTCAGCAGCTATAGATATCCTCTTTCTCATGGACGGCTCCTACAGCGTGGGGAAGGGCAGTTTTGAGAGGTCCAAACACTATGCAATCAAACTCTGTCAAGCGTTAGACATTGGACCAAACAAGGTTTGTTTTCTTTCTATTCTCTCATGTCTCTCTCTCTCCCTCTCTCTCTCCCCCTTATCTCCTGTCAATCAGTACTCATGCAATCCCTCCCTTGTCCAGGTGCGAGTCGGTTTGATTCAGTTCAGCTCGACTCCCCGGCTGGAGATTTCCCTTGACTCATACACCACCAAACAAGAGCTGAAGAAGCACATGAAAAAGATTTCTTACAGGTGTGTGTCTCCTCTCATCTCACCTGAAGTGAGAACACATTTCAGGATGGAAGATATTTTGTTATTCAAAGTGTGATTTTCAGTTAAATTTGTCTGATGAAACAACACGACTGAAAGAATTGGCATCCTAAATGTCTAAGACAATGTAAAAGCACAAATGCTTTTCTGTAAGGTGATCTACATGACCTGAACTGGATTTAGTTCAAATTCACGTTGAGGCAAAACACACACAGACACACATGTTCAGAGGATAAATGACACCAAACTCCACCAACTCCCTGGGAAGAAAAACAAATTAATTTCAGATTAGAGGCTCACCACAGGTGGTCACTGGATACTGGATCAGGGCATAAGCCGAGGAAGAGGAGGGTAATTTGGCCAAGTGTGTGCGAGTTCGTGTGCGAGATGTTGACAGTTTATTAGTATCATTTTGGCTTGCCATCTGGTTTGAAATGGCTGCTAACTGTCCCATTGCCTGAAATCTAACTAGCACCTTAGACAGTTTAAATGTATAAATGTTTCTTTTCGCTGATGCTCAGTTTATAATACATTTAGCGTTTTCTCCATTCAAACCAATTCCATATCCTACATCTCTTCTTCTGACTAATCTTATGCCAGAGAATGTGAATAAAAACAGAAAGAAAATATGAATAAAACAAATACATATACTGAACTAACAGCACTGCAGAAAACATTGACATAAAAAAGAGACTCTAACCAAAGCTGATTTGCAGTTCAGTGGCTAAATCCACTCAAAAGATGTCTGTGCTAAAGCTGCTTTTTGATGGATTTAATGACACATTTTTAAAAAAGGTACAAGACATAAGATGCACAAACACAGTGTTGTCAAAGCAAGTCTTAAATCGGATAAAAACTGTAAACAACGGCTGTAAAAGCTTATCTAAAGTGACAGTAATTATCATTATACGATGATGAGTCTTTATCCAAAATCTTTATGTTTAGTTTGCCTGCTGCACTGAAAACAAGAATTCACCAGTGTCTAAGACACAACTTGTCTACATTGTGTGCACAGTGTGTGTTATGTAATATGTATTGTGGTGCATGAAGGAAAAAAAAAAAGAAATCTGCTTTTCAGTTTGCGCTTGTGTTGTTGACATAAATCTCTGCAAGGAAGCTAAGATGATTAAATGAAGCCTGGAGGCCTTTGTGGTTTTTGCTGTATTGTTTTGTAGTTTCAGCCTCCAAGCAGACATGTTTGTTGTTTCCGCAACTGCAACGAGACAAAAAGAAAAAAAGGAAAAAAGAAAGAATAAGATGGCACTGAAACCCATCACTATCTGCACATCACAGCTTTGTGTTCATGTGAAATGTGTGTCTGGTGGGAAGACTGAATGAGGCTCCTGCTCTGAATGACATTTATGAGTTTTTGAAAAAACGTATAATAGGTTTTAAACTGGTTTTCTCGAGTCCTGAGGTGATGAAACTTCGCCAACACTCACACGATCTCTTCATACATTTTCGGTCCAAGAGCTAAAAGGGGAATCCAAATAAAATTGTTCTGCGGTTTATTTTGGCAGTAACGGGCAGTAGATTTTTGACTCTGGCTGGCTTCTGGAGGACTGTACATATTCTCCGTCAGTATTGTTCTAACAATAACATTAAAAAATCCCATTCTTCAATACTCTGGACTCTCAGGGGAGGCAGCACCCAGACAGGCCTGGCTCTCAAGTACATCCTGAGGAAGGGTTTCCCAGGCGGTCGTAACTCGTCCTCTGTGGCCCGGATCGCCATCCTCCTATCAGATGGGAGGTCACAGGGCAACGTGGTGCAGGCGGCTACACAGCTCAAAGAGACAGGCGTGGTCTTGTTTGCCATCGGCCTGCGCTATCCCAGGTATGTCTGACGGCTGGGAAATAATGATCAGGGATAAAATTATTAATTGTTAATGATTCTGTTATTTCTGTGTGCAATGCAATTTAAAGGAAAAGGAGAACCGTTATGAGATGGAATAGAAAGACTAAACTACAATAAATCTTAATTTTTCTTATAAGCTTTCATAACTGTTTTGAACGTTTTACAGGTGGGAGGAGCTTCACGCTCTAGCCAGTGAGCCAATGGAGAGCCATGTCTTCTTTGCAGAGCATTTCCACGATGCTGTCAATGGCCTGTACACCACACTGGCCACCTTCTCTGTCTGCAACTCCACACAAGCAGGTGGGGCTCCTCCTCGACACTAATTATCCACTTGTATAGACATCATGAGGTTGGTGTCACTGGACATAAATGATTTGGAAATAGTTAAATGTCCACTAGAGAAATCGTAATATAACTTTTATGTGTGGAAAGAAGGAAATGAGTCTTAAAATGATCTAAATTGTCTCTCTCACCTCCTCCCTGTTACTATTCTCCATTCACGTCCACTCCCAACATCCCTCTGTCTATCCTCTCGATCTAATACCAATCCCAAACTTCCTGCTCTGCTCTCCAGGCTGTCAGATGGAGTCGTTTCCCTGTGAGAGGAAGACACTGGAGACAGTGAAAGCGCTGCAGGGGAATTTCATGTGTTGGAAAGGCTCTAAGGGATATTCCCCATACACATCTCTCTGTCCCTACTACAGGTAAGTTTTGTGCACTTTTACAAAAGAAAAAACATTCACCAGTGACGCCACTTTAATAGCTACAGCTTCACATCAAAATCTAAATTACAGACAGTTTCTCCATAGTTGTTCCGTACATACGTCCCTGTAAATCAGCACCAGATACTTGCTGACCAGAAATTAAAATCTAGTTGGTTCGGTTTTTGGTTTCGTTCTACTTGGGTTTGGTTTCTCTACTGAGCAGCATACCCCAGGACAGAGTATCTGGCAGGTATTAAAGAGGCCACAGAAACTGGATTATGATAAAGAAGAAGACTGTACAAAAATCTGTGTGCTGTAGCTGAACATGTAACGCTGTTCTCTCACTGCTCGGTGAGCAACAAGACAAGTGGTGGAATGTGTCAGTGTGAGGGTCGAGCGAATGTAAATCTGTCGGATCCTCCCATGGAAAATCAGAATGGCCTTTGACAAACTTAATTTCACAGAACATTACAGCTTTACCACGGTGAAATGGCCTGAGGCGGGCAGAGCTCAGTGAGAGCCATTAGAGAACCATCACAGCTTTTCATTTGATCTTACAAATGCCCCGTTTCTCCTGAATATACTCATAAAGGGTGACAGTAAAATGAGTGTTTTATATTTGTATATAATCATGTAAATAAAGATTCATATAAATGGCAGTTAACTAATTACAATCAAAGTGAAAAACTTTTTCATAGTCTGTTACCTGATAAGGCTCAAAGATTATTTTTCCATTACAGAACTGGCAAAAGAGAACCAATTTGAAAATGGAAATTTAATTTTTTAGAGAGAAAAAAAGAAAACAAAGAAAATGATCCTTTTCAAAAATATACATCTTTCATTTATTTCAGACTTACAGAATGTTTGAATCTTTGTTTGGGCCAAATCTGTGTGTTGCAGGTACAACAAGGCTTACAAGAGACACCAGACAGTCTGCCATCGGACTATCTGTCCAGGTGACAGCCTCCCTTTGATTCCAGCTGCCCTCTTACTCTTCTGTAGACAGTGTGTGTTTGTTGAGATATGTCTGTCAGCTAATTTCCTGCCACTCTCTCTGTAGATCCCTGTGACTCTCAGCCGTGTCTGAACGGTGGAACATGTGTATCAGAAGGTCCAGAGGGCTACCACTGCGTGTGTCCGCCTGGCTACGGAGGAGACCCACACTGTGGTTTGTTCGCTGCTCTGTACGCTTGCTGTGATTTTCGCAACACTTCAGTGCAGAGATGAAATGAACTAAACCCTCCCTCCCTCCTCAGCTCCTGCGTTATCACTGGACTGCTCTGTGGACCTGCTCTTCCTGCTGGAGGGCTCTGCCACTCTCACCCTGGAGGGCTTCCTCCGCCTCAAGTCCTTCTTAAAGCGCTTCCTGCAGACAGTGATCGGGTCTGACAGCCCCAGTAAAGTCGGCCTGGCGGTGTTTGGCGCAGAGGCTCGAGTAGAAGCCCAGGTGGGCAAGTTTAAAGGGGACCTGAGGGGTCTGCTTAAGGCAGTGAACGCGCTTCAACCAATCGGCGGCGAGACCAAGACAGGTCAGGCACTCCGTTACGTCACACGCCACGGCTTCGTGAGTGCGCCGGTCTTTGCCGATGTCGCAGATGACCTTCCTCGCGTGGTGGTGCTGCTCACTGCCACGCCTTCTGTCGACAACGTGGTAGAGCCTTCAAAATATGCACGGGACAGAGAGATCTTCCTCATAGGGGTGGGACCAGACTACTTAAAGGAACAGCTGAATAATATCACAGGGAATCCCCAGAGGACTCTCACCTACACATCACCTGACAGGTTCACTGCCAAGATCCCTGAGCTCAAGGCCAAGATCTGCAGTGTGGACACACAAGGTACCTGATGGGCAACAGAGCACTGTTTCACACATTCATTTCATACAATATTCTGGTTCATCATCACCATTTGTAAAGTAATACTTACTGTATATGTAATACCTTTATAAAACATCCAAATTCCATCATTCCAAATGTAGTGGTGTTATTTTATAGTCATTCATTTAGAGAGGGAGAAAAGCATTCATATCCAACAAAGGCACAAAATATAATGTAAAAAATACTTTAAAAAATGTACATACTTACTTACTTTGTTTTTTTTTGTTTTTTTTTAAGATGTAAAACATAAAGTTTAATCTTTAAATTCTCCTATTTGTGGCTGATAGTAACAACCCCCTACTTCTAACTCATACATTTTGTATGGTTCAAGTTGTACTAATGAATAATAATTCTTTGCCCTTTTTGTCTTCCAGGTTGCCTGGGCCAAGCAGTGGACCTGGTGTTTGCTCTGGATGCCTCAGCCGGTGTCGGCCGCGATAACTTTGCCACGCTGCGCGACTTTGTGCGCAGCCTCACCGTGCAGTTCGACGTCAACCGTGACGTGGCCCAAATGTCACTTGTCGCTTACGGACGGAGACCCAACACCGTCTTCAACCTGGACACCCACGAGACAGGCTCTGCCATCCTCAAGGCAGTGGGCGACGCCAACTACATGGGTGGAGTGGCTTCCACCGGCACCGCTTTACTCCACATCCACTCCAACGTCCTGACTGTGGCCAAAGGTGCGCGGCCCGGAGTCAACAAGGCTGTGGTGGTGGTGACTGACGGGTCGGGCGGGGACGATGCTGCCGTGCCAGCGCAAAAGATGAGAGACAATGGCGTTTCACTGTTTGTGATCGGTATCGGAGATGTACAGAGACAGAGGCTGCTGCAGATCGCTGGCTCAGAGGAGCACATGATCTCGGTGCCGTCGTATGAGGATCTCAAGTACTTTGAGGATGTTCTGGTGCAGATGTTGTGTTCAGGTGAGCGTTCAGGGAAATACCTCTGTTATCAAACCTTTGCTGCTCTATGGATAGGAGTAAGGGGTAGATAAGGAAACATGTAATCTGCAATGTATTGTTTGTTTTTCTGATTTCCTTTCACTAAGACTTCTTTCTATAAACAGAAAACAGATGCTGAGGGGCCTGTAAAATATGAATTTGTGTAGTTTACAGAATGGTAATTTGCTGTTTTATGATTATATTCTTTCAATCAGAGGTAAAGAAGCCGGTGAACCTGTGCAGTCCGAACCCGTGTATGAATGATGGGACCTGCATCCTGGCAGGAGGGAGCTTCCGCTGTCAGTGCCAAGGCTTTGAGGGACCACACTGTGAAACAAGTCAGTGGCATTAATGAGAAGTCTTCTTTCCTTAATTTTCCCTTTTTAATGCAAAGGTAACCATGGCATACTTCAGCCTGGAGAAATGGTATGGTGGCCAAAAAACACTGCATTGTTTGCATAATTATGCAGAAGTGATAACTTTTTCTGTGGTTGTATCCGTTAGGAAGCAGCAGGCCTTCATCCAGAGGAGATCTTCCGAGGCCCGTTGGCCTGAGGAAGAAGAGCAGGCAGAAGAAGAGCCACCAGGAGCTCCTGCATCACTACAAACTACACCGCCGGAGACATGCCGCCTGATACACCATACACACATAAACACATATACTACACACAGAAACAAATCACCTATGGACTCTAAGGATGTTTGCGAGTACACACTGGAGTAAAGGGAAAACTAATGTTACTGTTAACCTTGTTACTGTTTCAATATTTGAACTTGCACATGAACTTCAACAAGTGCCTTCAACACTGTATGTATCTCTACTGTGGTGTCCATTAGTTTGTTTTTGTTGAATTTTGTGCTCACTGTTGTGCAATTGTCTCAACATGCTTCTCTTGTCTTTTCAAAGATGTAAACTTTTATATTATAGTGTATATCTGTGTCATGATTTTATTTTTTAATTTGCTTAACTGACAGAGGTTTTTAGATATTTAAAAAAAAAAAAAAGATTGTTAGTTCACTCTAATGAACCAAATTCTATGCATGTTATATTAGTGATATATTACATTGCTTAAACTTCCCCTTTACTAAAATACTTCTTGGGGAAAAGAGAAAAAACTTCTAATGGGAAAAAATTTCATAATACGTGATTTGCAGTCCAGCTTTAGTAAAAAGTGTCTATTTAAACAGTAGAATTATTCTACTGTTGCAAAAGCTAACGAGCTGAAACGACCACTCATTTAAATTACTAACCAAAAGAAGATGTAAACACATCGTCGTGTCAAATGAGTCCCACTCATAAATGTTTTAAATTCATTAGTGAGGAGTGAAAGCGTTTACTCTAATTACCCTTTAAATGTTTAATGCTGCAGTTTCCCTGTGCAAATGTAACCTTGAGTTTGTTTTCAACAGACGAGCTGGACACACAGATGCAAGGTCAAACATGAAAAGGAGACATTTTAATGAGCAGTTCTCAAGCTGGTATTGTTGTCAGTACATTTTTATTTGAATAAAAAGTGCATTTCTAGCTAGCAATACAAGCCAAAAGGCTGAATAATGGTGTAAATATATTTACATCTTGGCTACCAGCATATATGAACCAAGCTACAAAAAGTGTACAAAGTGGCCAATTTAGTAGAGGGGCATCTTTCTTTCTCAGATTTCAGTGGTTTCAAATATTTGGCTGTTTGCAGTGTTGAAACATCCCTTTTTATCATTATCAAGAACAATTGTTAGACTGGCCAAAATGCTACTACATCAAATTCCTCCCACGAGGAAATGGGGAAACAAACAACTTGAGTCATTAAAACCAAGATTATCCAGTGGTATTTAAGAGGACAGCTTGTGCCTCCCTCTGATTGGCTCTTTATAGTCTTGGCAAGAAAGTGATGAGGATGAAGGATCAAGAGAAGGGAGGATGTTGATTTAACTGTCTGGTTTGTTAACTTGGCTTGAGTAGGAAGAGTCGTGGACGGCCGACCGAACCCAGTGAAACTTGATCATGAGATTTCCTCCTAGGTGGTGGATTTCTTCTCCCACTCCTGCAAATACAAAAACGGTAATCCATAATACATGTTTTAATCATTTCTCCAAATGGTGTCCACGCCCTCAGTGTGCTCTCACCTTAGCTTTCTGCAGGACTTTGCCTTTCGTGGCCATGATGGAGACGGGTCTGCTCTTTAGTGCAGAGGCAGAGTTGACTGGAGAGGCTGTGTCCGCGCTGATGTTGCTGTTGGAGGGTTGGGATGATGATGATGAGGAGGAGGATGATGATGATGTCTGGGGAGCAGGCAGGGTTGCTGCTTTAGGCTGCGGGTAAAATGATAGAGATGGTTCAGGGCCCTTTTAAATCAAATTCATAGCATTTAAAACATCTAAACGAAATGCTTGGGCTCTGAAGTTCTGCAGTTATACCAACAGGACCAGTACACTAACCGTGGGCGTGTCCTGGAGGCTGCTGTCCAGTGTGGTTCCCAGTGTGAAAGGCCCCGACTCCACCTTCTTCAGACTTTCCTTCACTTCTACCAACCGAAGTTCCACCTCAACCCTGCGGTGCTCCGCCTCTCGGCACGCCTCCTCCTTCTGCTTCAAACGGGCTTCTAGTGAGGCCTGCTGCTTGGGATCTGAGGAGAACAGACAGACAGCCGGCAGTCAGTCAGTCAGTCAGTCAGTCAGTCAGTCATACAGATCAGAGTCTACGTCTTTGTTGTCACAAGTGCTACAGGAAGCGCATATTCACCTTGGCAGGCACTGAGCTCCTCTTTGGTCTCCCTTCTCTCCTTCTTCAGGTTTGCCAGACTGCTCCTCACCTCCTCCCTTTCTTTCTCCAGGCGGTCGCGCTCATCCGTGTAGCGCCGCATGTCTGCCTCTGTGCGGTTTTTACCCAGTTTCCCTTCAACCGCACCAGGACACCCTGGGAATTGAATGTTGACATTTCTTTAAAATTCTTGCACAAGCAAATAAAAAAAAGACAAAGAAAAAATGAAATAAATTCGTCTTTACATTTACCTGAGGGCGCAAAGAAAAAACAAAAAAAGGGTGCAATGATTATGAAAAGCAAATATTTATTTTTAACATATAAAACTATAATCTACTGTGAAGCTGTGCCTTTGACTGCAGAGGATGCAGCCTTTCACTAGAGGGAGCCATGGTGATTTAAGATTACAGAAGCAGCAGCACCATTTT
Organism: Seriola lalandi dorsalis; assembly: GCF_002814215.2. Lineage (NCBI taxonomy): Eukaryota > Metazoa > Chordata > Actinopteri > Carangiformes > Carangidae > Seriola > Seriola lalandi. The sequence goes on from NW_019525354.1 coordinate 137,654, forward strand.
CTGCTTCATGTTGAAAAGGGTGTGTTTGCGTGTTGGGAGTAACACTGATGAGTGACTAGGTGACATGCTCCCGACATTGCAGGTGTAAGTGTTATTCTTTGTTCTACTCCTCCCTTGTGTCCGGCAAGCCCAGTGTCCTCGTGCTTTACTCTCACCTACGGTGTGTGCCTTGGGCCGCAGGGGTTGAGGACTGTGGGGGAACCCGGCAGCAGTGTGAACCGCCGGGCCTTTATGGGCCTGTCCCCCAGGGGAGTTGAAGGCCTGTGGGATCCCCAGGTTCATCCTCTTGGGCGTCTCCTGGCTTTGGGACGTGGTTTTGAGTTGGTTGGGTTGCGACTGCTGTGGCTGTGGCGTGGTAGTCGGGGGGCACGCTTGTTCTGGTTTGCATGTAGCAGGAGTCAGACTTGTTCCGTTTAACACAGGTGTCGGCTCCGGCTCGGAGGAGTTAGTTGGACTGACCTGAAATCAGTAGACAAAATGTAAAATATGAAGGAAGTGCAAGCAAATAGAATTATTAAGAACAATGGTTCGCTTGCTGAGTCGCCTTTTAGTGTTTTCCACATAAAGATGAGGAAATAAATTTAGTACAAAGTTACATCTGTTTCCTTAAATTGAATAAGTTTAGGAATGAGACAGTAAATCCCTATTACGCGCCTCTTTAACTTGACATGAGGAGTCCTTCTGCTCCTGTAGTGGGACCGGGGAATATCTAGAAGTCTCTTTGGCGGGTGGGGTTTTAGCACCACAGGATGTATGGAGGAAGGAGCGCACAGGAACAAGATCCAGGTAAACCCTGTTGTCAGGGTCCTGCTCGGCTCCCTCTGAGTTCTTGGCATCCTGTGTGGATGGTTCATTATGTTCCTGAAGGTTGTTGTCCTCACTGTCTGGCAGGCCGCTCTCTTCAGCATCCTGTATGACACGGTGACAGGAAATTAGGAGATGGCAAGCGGCCAGATGAAGTGAGTCCGTGTAAAAATGAAAGTGAAACTTGAAAACTGATTAAAACAACAACAACAACAGTGTTTTCTTGGAAAAAACACCCCACCAGCTGATGCACCAGAGTGCACTTCGTCTATTTAAAGTTTACAGTAATCTTTGACTAAAATGAAAACTGGAACTGTCTAAACATGTTTTTCATTCTTTCCTATCAAACATTCTTTTTCTTAACCAGTTGTTCAAAACACATGCTACTTTTTTAAATGAGGAAATTTGAGGAAATTTAATGGTAACTATTTTTATTATCAATTAATCAACTGTGTATTTTTTTTAAATTAAAAATTCCCTGGTACGAGCTTCTTTACTGGGAATATTTTATGGTTTTCTGTGAGAGTGAACTGAATAGCTTTGGGTTTTGAACTGTTGGTCAGACAAACAGAAAATAATGGGTAGTTAGTAATTAGTCAATAATGAAAATAAATAATTGCAACCTTATTGGATGTTTTATCATATATTACTAAAATAATCCTCTCCATTTTGAACGTGTCTTTATATTATCTCCACAAAGTAAAATAGTAAGGCTCTTGTCTTCCAGAATGATTCCTGAGATACTTACAAATGCTGAAAATTAGTTTAATGATTGAGTTCAAGTGTGTTCACTGTGATGCACAAAATTTTACTAATGATTTTCCAAAAATAACCAAATGTAAAAAATACTGTCAAGCGTCTCATTTTTTTTTTTAACTCTAGATAACTTGATGGTAAACGTACCTCTGGATCAGCTATAGACGCCACGTCATCATACAGCTCATCAGAGTTGTGAGAGATGGAGGGCGGGTTGTCTATGTAGGTGTTCGGCTCTGAATACCTCCTCTGCATCAAGCTGCAGAGACACACAGACGCACAGAGGTTTCGCTTGAATATCGTCCCAACACATACATCAAGAACACATTCCCACCTCAGAAGACTGAAAGTGAAGACGTTACTATAAGGAAGTCTTGGCAGCATTGACGATGCTGGAGATCCTCTCAGAGTTGACGTAGTCGTACGTCAGCTCCTCCGGGTCTGTCTTGCTCCCCATCTGTGACAGCAAGAGGCCCAGCCAGTGACCCATGTCTGCTGATGTCTTAGCCTGGGAGGGGTTTGCAGAAGAGAGGAAGGGAAAAGAAAGAGTATCGGTTTGTTTGCTGCAGCGTAATTCACCATGGTTGATGGCTAGAAGGTATTTCTAGGGATGTGCTGTTTTGACACATGAAGAATATGTTTTGTCACTCGTGTGTCCGCCATCTCTCTGCGAGTCAGTTAAAGAAGGGGTTTTTGTGCAGCTGTTAACGTCGCACTATGTTGTGTTAACACGTAAACAATTACACACACAAAGAGTTTAATATGAGAAGCTGCCAGCCTATTATAATTTTGGGCCATTTGAACAGCTCATCTGATGGAGCTGTGCGGCGTCTTACAAACACATAATGGTTTGACACATATTAAGAAAACATTAGCTGATGGCTGTTGTTTTCTTTTGTTTTGTTTTTTTGTTTCTTTTAGTAAACACTGGACCAGGGAAGTTTCAATGTCTGAAATCAAGAATAAAAAATCCATAAAGAAGAAGAAAAACAAACCATAAATGTGTCAGAAACAGCCCTCGAGACTAAACATTAAATTCCATTGCCTATGACCAAATATGTGCCGCAGCAGGGTGGTACTGAAAACCTAATGAAAAAGGGCGTCGCTTTAGTTCCCAAAATCCCACAGTTTTGTAATACACCCCCACCCTTCACACACACATGTGCACACAAACACACTTGTGCGCGCACAGATATTACATAGGTTAAGTTTGATGTCAGCAGAAAGAGGTTTCCCAACGAGGACACTGTCTGTTTCCTGTAAGCAGCTGCACCTCCAGACAGGTTAAACTTCTGCTTATTTTTTCAGAACAACAGAGTGAGGCTCTCATCCGAGGCAAACATGAAATGAGGACAGGAAGCACACATCACGTACACCAGACATCTCGGTCTATTTTAAATGATCTCGGTTAATCAGCCCATGTAGATTGTAACCCACAAGTATTGACACAACCTCACTTTTTATTTTTAGGTTTGAGGGTTAGTGTCACCTCTCACTTTCACGAGGTGACGCATTGTTAAACAGTCTTGTGATCCTAGAGCGAGATGTTGCAAAGTACCAGAACAGACACCGGTCGTCTACCTCTAACGTTGCCACCTGTGTGCCATCCATGTCGATCCTAAAGGAGTACAGGTGCTCAGGGCTGGGGTCGGGCAGAACGCTGCAGCCCTCCAGGGTTACAGCCGGCTGGCTCACTTTTTTGCCCTTGTCCTGGTAAAACCATAGCTGACCGTTCTTGATAAGACACCAGCAGGTCCGCCACTGGCTGTTCACCAGCACGTTGAGGTAGCCTGACAGAGGAAGGGAGAAGGTGACTTCATCGTGAGGTTGCTGTTTCACTTCCTAGTGACTTATAATGTACATGAGTTCTTTAAAGAGTATTTACATGCCAACATCTCACAGCATTTTATTCAAAACCAAGTTCACTCGGCCTTTAGACATGACCAGCGGTTAACTGTGTTTGTTTAATGTCATAAACCAATTGATTCCTATTGGTTATTGTCTAAATCAGTGCTAACATATTGTTGTGGTACTAACTACACAGCACAGAGGACCCCGGAGTGTCTAATTATGACCATGTGTTTTAATCAGATGGCTGCGTAAGAGAAAATATTGTCATGTTTACTCTGGCTTAAAAAAAACCCACAGATATACCTTCTGCTGCTAATACTCATACCATCTGCAGAACACAAAGAGTACTATGTTCCAGGATAGCACCTGCACCTGAGTGACATTCAGCACATGCTTTGGGACTTCACAACATAGCCTGACATAAAACAACAGACCTCCGCTCACCTGAGGTGTCCACACTTTTCTCTGGGCTCTCTAATGAGGAAGGTTTTTTCTTGCCAATGTTCATGAGGTTGCTGAACTTCAAACCTGCCCCGTATTTTTTCTTCACTGTGGAGAAAGGGGGGAAGTAGAACGGTGCTTGGCATGATTATTTACATTATTTCTGCTTTCAAATACCAGAACCATGTCCCTAAACCAGTCTCTGTTGACACTAAATAAGGAAGAACTCACCATCTTTGTTTTCAGGGGTTTCAGCATGACTGTCAGTGCTGCTGCCGCTCTCTGAAGCCACTGAGTATCTCTCACTCAGCTCTCCCTGTGTGTCCACATCTACATTTTAGTCATTTATGACAACAATAGAGGGCAGGCAATCCAACTATAAAATATTTGGATTAAGTGTACCTTAGTGCAGATGAGCCTCGGGGAGTCGGACACAGAGTGCTGGAGGTCACAGCTTTCAGCTGGCTTGGGGCTGATCTCCTGAATCACCTAATGAACGGGAAGGGATTGCTGATGAATGCTGACACATTCACACTGTTAAACGCAGCAAACAGCTGGGTAATAACGCTGCTCCAGGTGGGTTTTTAAGAGCTCGTACAGTAAGAGCGAGGTGATTTTGGCATAGCTTACCTTCAGCCACTGCTCCGTCTGCTCCTTGCTCTGCAGGCCCAGCACGATGGCCTCCCCTCCCACTGGAGTGATCTTCAGCTTGTGCTCTTTTCTCTTCAGCTGCTTCTCTTTGTAGACGACGCTGCAGCCCAACAGACTCACGTCCAGCAGGGGCGTCTGCTCCTTGGAGCTCTTGTAGCACTGAGGGAAGCAGAGATTACACTGACTTACAGTAAGCAGGCAACAGCTAAATTGTTTAACATGAACAGTATTGCCGCACAACATACTTGTGGTATCGTACAGCACTTTAGAATGAATTATGTTTGACACTTAACAAATACCAGCATAGAAACATGTGTCACACCTGAGTGTGCCACCCAGTGCGTCACCATCTACTGGGAGGCTTTTGATGATGGGGAAAGTAAATAAAGCCAATCCCAGTAAACAGAAATAGGTTTAAAGTAGTCATACTTTTCCTATTTTGATCTTTTTCACTAGTGAAGTCCAGCGTAATCTTTTAGTACAACATGTAAGAAGAGCACCACAGCTGTAATTACGACCATTTAAGGAAAAGTTCACCATTTTGGGAAAATATGTTTGTTTGCTTTCTTTTTAGTTAGATGAGAAGATCGATACTACCCTCATGTCCGTGCACTGGAGCGGGAAGGTGATTAGCTCAAGTTTTTCCAAGAAATAGCAGGTAACTCCTCTCAAAACCACAACATGTAATTTCTTTTTTAATATAGATAAATCCAGGGATTTGGCTTCATCATATTTGCTGACTTTAACATTATTTTTTTGTCCATGTTGAGTGACATTGAAATGTTATAATTACAGGGAGAATATAAACAAACCCTAACCCTTCATGAAACCATCTGTGCTCATGACCATAATTTTATTTTAATTCTGATTTCCTCACAGTCTTATACCCACCAGCAGGCGATGGTCTTTGATGACACACAGCTGTTTGGCCCACTGGCCGAGCCACTTCTTCCTCCACAGGAAGGCGCAGATTCGAGCGTCCTTCATCAGCTCGATGGACGCCTCTGCTGATGGCCACTGGTGCTGCGCCGACGGCGACTTTCCTCTGGTCACTTCCTCCTCATCGTAGGACTCGTATGAGCTACTAACTACCTCCCCATCATCTGAACACAAAAAGCAACGATGCCACGACTGAAGAAATGAGAACCAAAGGCCGGGGGGGTGGGG